>NW_027203038.1:0-10000 GCF_024711535.1 Dipodomys merriami
TGTAGGTCCCGGCCCCGAGGCTCGCCTCGGCCGTGCCCACGGCTCCTCCCGCCGCAGAGGTCTGGCCTCTGGCCTCCGGGGCCATGGAGGGAGACCACACGGGGCCGGCGACCCAGGCCCTCGCGCCCGGCACGCGCCAAGCGCTCACTCGGAGGTGACTCCGACGACCATCCTATGTCGGGGAGGGGGGGGGTGTAGGTCCCGGCCCCGAGGCTCGCCTCGGCCGTGCCCACGGCTCCTCCCGCCGCAGAGGTCTGTCCTCCGGCCTCCGGGGCCGTGGAGGGAGACCACACGGGGCCGGCGACCCAGGCCCTCGCGCCCGGCACGCGCCAAGCGCTCACTCGGAGGTGACTCCGGGGAGGGGGGGTGGTCCGAGTCCGGGCCGGGACCGGCCCCACCACCTAGCGGCTCACCCGGGGACCCTTTCCCCCGACTCCCGAGACGTCCCTCGTACTCTCCTTCTTTCGCCCTCAAAGACCAGAGTCCAGGGAGGGGAGGAGGACAAGGCGTCGGGCCCAGACAGAACTACGGGAGGGGAGGAGGACAAGGCGTCGGGCCCAGACAGAACTACTGGTCGACCCGACCAAGCCGCCACCCCCGGCACAGACCGGGCACGGAAGAGAGAGCGGCGACTCACGGCCCCACCCCGCGCTCGCCTGCGGGCGCAAAGTCCGACAGAACAGCCGCCCCGGCGCCACAGCGACACCACGGCGACAGTCGCGCCCGGCACCCGGTAGAGGCCGGGCCTCCGCCCGGCTCGCTGCCGCCAGACCTCCTCCTTCACTCGCTCGCTCGGCTGAGAACGAGGGGACTGTCATATCAAGGCGGACGCCAGGGGGAGCACGACAACCGCCTTCCAACGACCGACTCCACCGAGCCGCCGTACCCCGGATCGGCGCGCGCCGGCCGGCTCTGAGCTCCGGAGACACAGAACACGGAAACGAATCGCCTCACTCCCCACCGCCACGCACCGAGAGGCACAACCTAGGTCAGGACCTGCAGCCGGGTCCTCTCTGCGACCTCACGAACGACACCAGAGCCACCAGAGACCTAGACCGAGATCGAGCCGCCGCCGCCGCCGCCGCCGCCAGCGACCAAAGTGAAACCAGGAACCAGGACGGGAGTCGCCCGAACGGAGCGGCCCGAACCCGAGAACCGGGAAGCCGGGATCGGTCCCAAGCAGGAAGGGGCGGCAAAGACGGCAGGCCTGCACCACGAGAGAAAACGAACCGGCCACCCGCACGACCTCCGCCGCCCGTGGCAAGACCCCCACCCCCACCCAACATGGCCAGAAAAGGGCAAGTGAGCGCTCGTCCCACCGTCTGCCCGCCCGTCTTTTTTTTTTTTTTGGGGGGGGGTGTTTGTACGTTTTGTTTTCTTTTTCCCCCAGATGGAAACCAGAAAGAAACAACAACAACAACAACAACAACAACAACAACAACAACAACAACAACAACAACAACAAAAAACTCCCAAAGATGGGTCGGCTCCAGCAAGAGACGAGCCCTCGGGAGGCACCCCGCTCACTTGTGAAAGTCCGCCGCCCGCCCGCCCCACAACACGCTCCCTCCCCCCGCCCCCACCCGCCCCCCCCCCTCACAGGCAGGGAAAGGGCAGGGGGAAGGCCAGAGAGAGGTTTCTTCTAACACAGAGAGGGTAGGTACACGTCACGCACACAGGTCTGGAAACCCACGGTGACAGCGCCATGGGAAGCGTGAGTCCACTCACCCATCACTAAATGACAGGAAAGCCAAACGAGAGCCGCTGGCTGGGCAGAAAAGGCCTTTGACAAAATTCAACATTCATTCATGCTAAAAGCTCTGGAGAAAATAGGAATAGAAGGAACATTTCTAAAAACAATAAAAGCCATTTATGACAGACCAATAGCCAATATTATACTTAATGGGGAAAAGCTACAACCAATTCTCCTAAAATCAGGAACAAGGCAAGGATGCCCACTGTCTCCACTCCTCTTCAATATAGTCCTAGAACCCTTAGCCAGGGCAATAAGGCAAGAAAAAGACATTAAAGGGATCCGCATAGGAAAAGAAGAAGTTAAACTATCCCTTTTTGCAGACGACATGATTCTATACCTCCAAGATCCCAAAAACTCCATCCCCAAACTCTTAGAAATCATAAATCACTTTGGCAAAATAGCAGGATACAAAATAAACCCACAAAAATCAGTTGCCTTCCTATACACTGATAATGTACAGGAAGAGAGGGAAATAAAGGGAGCAACCCCATTCACAATAACCTCCCGAAAAATAAAATATTTAGGAATTAACCTAACCAAAGATGTAAAAGAACTATTTAATGAGAACTATAAAAAGTTAAAGAAAGAAATTGCAGAAGACACTAGGAAATGGAAAGACCTCCCATGCTCCTGGATAGGCCGACTTAATATAGTAAAGATGGTAATACTTCCAAAACTAATATACAAATTCAACGCAATTCCTATTAAAATCCCAATGACGTACATCACTGAAATACAGAAAACAGTCCAAAAATTCATATGGAACAACAAAAGACCTAGAATAGCCAAAACAATTCTAGGGGATAAAGACAATATGGGAGGGCTATCCATGCCGAACTTCAAACTCTACTACAGAGCTATAATAACAAAGACAGCATGGTACTGGCACAAAAACAGACCCGAAGACCAATGGAACAGAATAGAAGATCCAGAAATAAATCCACAGGCCTACAGCCAGCTGATATTCGACAAAGGAGCCAAAGACATACAATGGAAGAAACACAGCCTCTTCAACCGCTGGTACTGGGAAAACTGGGCAGCCACATGCAGAAAACTAAAAGTGGACCCCAGCCTATCACCATGCACCAACATCAACTCAAAATGGATTAAAGACCTTAACATTAAACCTGAATCTCTGAAACTACTGCAGGACAGAGTAGGAGAGACACTTGAACTAATAGGCACAGGAAGGAACTTCCTGAACAGAGTCCCAGGGTCACAACAAATTGGAGAGAGACTCGACAAATGGGACTACCTTAAAATAAAAAAAAATTTAAAAAAAAAAAAAAAACAGCTAGCCTTTTCTAATAGGCTCTGCCACTCTCTCTGGAGCAGGATTCGGGGCATGAGGCGATGAATCTGAACCCGACACACAGGTGTTGGAGGGTAGAGGCATCTTCACTCACATGCCTGTGGTGGAGGACCTGGACCCGAGTGTGGCGGTGCACAGTGGGTGTGGGTGTGTGTGTCTGTGACTCTGTGTGTGTGTGTCTGTGACTCTGTGTGTGTGTGTGTGTGTGTGTGTGTGTGTGTGTGTGTGTGTGTGTGTGTGTGCGCGGGGCTGGGGGGAGGGCAGGTAGGGAACCCTAGGAGGAAAGACAGGGAGAGACAGACGAGGGGCCCCGGCCCAAACAGAGTGGGGGGGTCAGAGGGGCGATCCTATCTCCCGGGGGGGGGGGTGAAGCATGGTTAGAACCCACAGGCCCGGCGGGCGTACTTCTCTTTGGAGTTCGCACTGGGAACATATGCGGGCAGAAGCGCCCCAGCACACACATCGCATCGCAGACGGGTAGAGAGGCAGAGCCAGGGGGTCAGGCATGGTAAACACTCTATTCCGTCAACACACACACACACACACACACACACACACACACACACACACACACACACACACACACACACACACACACACACACACACACACACACCCCTTAGGGTGTGTGTACAATATCCACAAGGTAAAAGTTTATTCATCCATTCCCCAAAGAAGAAGAAGAAGATTATGTCAGTTACAGGGAAGTAGATGGATGGACTGATGGACTAGGAGCGGGGGGGGGGGGGGGGCAGAGGGGGGGGGTGCCGGCGGCGGCGGAGAAGAACCTAGAACAGGTGATGCCAGGGGAAGACAGACCGGCGGAGAGACAGACAGACCGACCAACCAACGGCACCTGTTTTCTCTCCTACATGGATGCTAGACCTAAACTATAACTGGACATGGTAAGCTACACAGCACTCCGGGCAAACAGAGTGTGTGTGTGTCCCCGTGTGTGTGACACACATACTGTCCTTTTGTCAGAAGGTGTAACTTCTCTGAGCATTTAAGATATTGCAGAGAAGACACAAGACGTAATATCCGTAAGTGGCACGACTGTGAACGTATTATAACAACCGGACGTGTGAGGACCAAAGCTGGAATTAGGAGGACAGAAATGTACCTGTCCTCACGCTTTGGGTCATGATCACAAGTACATTTGGTTTAGGATCTTTCAAAACACATCGATGTATCCTTCTGGACACGATGGTCTAGGACCACACTAGTCAATAGCCACTTCAAAGCCAGATCCGCGGTTGGATACGTTTCAATTGGCTTATATTGCATCCTCCAATATTTTTCTCTTCTTTTTATTCTACCTTCTCACTAAAGATCCAGTGGTATAAAGCTACTTTTATTCTCTTAATATTCCATAACTGAAGTGATCTGCTTTGTTTTGCAGCTTTCTCAGCTTAATTCACTGAGGCCTATTTAGTCACACATGATGAGAGGTCCAGAAACATCTTTGGGGCCACGGATGGCTTTTGTAAAGTCCATTTGGGGAAATAGCAAATATAATCTACCATGTCCTAAAATGTAACAGATTATCTCTATGGGGCCGATAGAAATATCCAGATGTGCCCTGTCAACAGCCAGTTATTTTAATTTACTTAAGGGAAATCAAGTGAATAAAAGTCTATATAGTTCAAGAAATTGTATTCTGATACCTATATAAAAAGTTTACCTGAGTGGGTGAGGACATTTGCATGAAATTTCACCTAGGGCAGCACTTGATATTTATAACTCTCCCTAAACTATTGCATTGCCTGTTTTCCATTTTCTTGGCACTCCTTTAGAAATGTTCCCGTCTCAATCTTTCACCCACTGCAGCCGTGGGACCCTTTTTCATAATACGGACGTAAAGACATTTGTGGTACCGTATATAAATTACAACCGTAGGGGCTGGGAAGGTGGCTCAGTGGTAGAGTGCTTGCCTTGCATGCCTGAGGCCCTGGGTTCGATTCCTCAGCACCACATTAAGCAAAAAGAAAAAAGCCGGAAGTGGCGCTGTGGCTCAAGTGGTAGAGCGCTAGCCTTGAGCTGAAGAGCTGAGGGACAGCGCCCAGGCCCAGAGTTCAGGCCCCACGACCGGATCCAAAAAAAAAAAAAAAAAAAATTACAACCGTAAATAAACTGGTACAGTTTGCTCGTAAGACATAATATCCAAACGAATTCCGTGTCCAGAAAATAACGAAAAAAAACACCCCCTGCGGGCCCCCCTCCCCCTCCGCTCGGCCCTCCCTTCAAGAACATTTCCTTGTTTGCTGTTGTTTCGTTTTGTTTCGTTGTAAATAAATAAAGCCGCAGAAGAGAGCCGGCGATACCTCATCGCTACTCTCGCGAGAGTCTCTCGGACTCTCGCGAGAGTCGCCAGCCCCCGCCATCAGCACCGAATCATTCCCTGTCACTCCACACGGTGTCCAGTAGGTGGCACCCCAAAACAAGGAAAAAGAACGTCAGGCCCAAGATCGATCAAGACACTTAGGAAGGTCTTGTGAGGAAGGAACACCTCCCCCTACACACACACACACACACACACACACACACACACACACACACACACACACACACACACACACACACACACACACACACACACACACACACACACACACACACACCCCAGCACATCCCCGCCCACACAGGTCATGAATGGCAAACCCCTATGGCACAGAGAGACAGACAGACAAAACACATGGGGTGTGGAGAGAGACCGGAAATCAAAAACAAAAACAAAAACAAAAAACATTTTCCTGGCTTGACCTATGAATGGGCCTGGGCTGGCATTCTGTCCTCTGGGCCCTACAGTCAATCCATGGCGGTCGCTCCTCTCTCCTCATCACTGTAATCCTATCTGATATTTGCCAGAGCCGAACGTGCAGTGGGGACACTTTGGTTCATCGATCTAAACTAGGGCCCGGGGCGGAGGGGGTGGTGGTGGTGGAGGGGAAGCCTAGGAAGTCTGTTGCTATAGTTGGTGGCGGCGGCGGTGGTGGTGGCGGCAGTGCAAAGTGTGTGTGGGGGGAGGGGGGGAGGTAGATCACATGCTGCCATACGTGCCTGTGCCTGTGTGGTAGGAAACAGCAGCAAAGATCAAGGGGTGCAGGGTGTGTGTGTGCACGCCCCAGTCAGTCCTGGGGCTTGAACTCAGAGCCTGAGTGCTGTCCCTTGGCTCTTGTGCTCAAGACTGGCACTCTGGGGCTGGGAAGGTGGCTCAGTGGTAGAGCGCTTGCCTTGCATGCGTGAGGCCCTGGATTCGATTCCTCAGCACCACATAAGCAGAAAAAAAGCCGGAAGTGGCATTGTGGCTCAAGTGGTAGAATGCTAGCCTTAACCTGAAGAGATGAGGGACAGCGCCCAGGCCCAGAGTTCAGGCCCCACGACCGGACCCCCCCCCCGCCCCCGCGCCAAAAAAAAAAAAAAAGAGACTGGCAGTCTGCCATTTGAGCCAAAACTCCACTTCTGGCCTTTGGGTTGCTTAATTGAAGACATGAGGCTCACCAAAGTGCAATGCCTATATACCTCTGATCATATAACAAGAAGTCTTCCCCTTTCTTTGTGTTTGTTATCATCGATGTTATTTTGTTTTCTCTTCTCCCCCCCCCCCCCATTGTTTCTTCCTTCATCTATTTCCGGGAGGGGCAAGAAATGGAGGGACCCAGGATGAAGAAGTGCAACAGTGGCACTCACTAGACACTATGTTGACACACAACCTGTGGGTGGGGAACAAACAGAACTTGAGGGAGGGAAAACCTGTGAGAGAGCCAGGGAAGGGGTGACATTGTCCAAAAAAAAAAAAGTACTCTTTTTTAGGGGGTGGGGGGAGATGGGAGGGCAGGAATGGAAACAAAGGAGGAGGCAACAATGCTTGATAAGAAATGTACTCATTTCCTTGCTCGTGTCATTGTAACCACTCTGTAAGTATTTTCACAATTAACACAACTCATTAGCCGGGCGCCGGTGGCTCGCGCCTGTAATCCTAGCTACTCAGAAGGCTGAGAGCTGAGGATCACGGTTCAAAGCCAGCCCGGGCAGGATAGCGCCCAAGCCCAGAGTTCAAGCCCAACGACAAAAAAAAAAAAAAAAAAAAAACTTATTAATTAAAAAAAAAATGTACTCTTCCTACCTCACTTATGTAATGTAATCTTTCCTATCCTTTTTTTTTTTTTTTTTTTTTTTTTTTTTTGTCAGTGGTGGGTCTTAAACTCTGGGCCTGGGCACTGTCCCTAAACTCTTCAGCTCAAAGCGAGTGCTCTACCGCTTGAGCCACAACGCCACTTCCGATTTTCTAGTGCCTCATTGGAGATAAGAGTCTGGTGACTTTCCTGCCCTGCCTGGCTTTGAACCGTGATCCTCAGCTCTCAGCCTCCTGAGCAGCTAGGATTACAGACGCGAGCCACCGGTGTGGGCTGGCATACTGTAACCGTTCTGTATGTCACCATTTCCCTAACAATTTGTAAAAAATCAAAGGAGAGAGGGAGGGGGAGATAACAACCCCTCACGCCTGAGAAGTGAAACCCAACGGGCTTCTAACCGATCTGAGATTCTTTGAAGGTTTTTGCGATGTTAATCACAATCACAAACACAGACGGACAGTTTCTCCAGTCACTCCTTAAGAGGAACGGGGAACAGGGACAGGGAGAAGAGAGGCAGATCCTGGCCTGACCTAGGCGGGAAGATGGAGGGGAGACAAGACTCCTGAACTCCTTTTTCCCCTCACTCTCCTCCGTCCAGAGGGTGGGAGCTTAGGGGTCGGCCACGGGGACATCCCACGGTCACAGTCATGCCTCCCGGAGGGGCAGAGGGCAGAGCACAGGCAAGCATGCCAGCTTCCCCGCCCGCCCCTCCCATTCTGTCCCTGGCGGGCTTGGGCGGGAGGCATACTAGTGGCAGCGGGCGGGTGGAAGTAGTCTGACAACTCCAGCTTGCAGGAAGTCAGTGGCTGCTGGTGGTAGGCAGGGAGGGTCCCAGCAGAAAAAGACCAGAGAGAGCGCGCGCGCGCAGACTTTTCCTGCCCAAGGGCAAAAGAGGCCACTTTTGTAAAGACGGGGAGGGGGAGGGGAGGCTGATTCACTCACCCCCACCCCACCCCGCGCGCTAATGAAGTTACAGGAGCTGAGGGCTGGCCGCCCCACCCCCCACCCCGCCGGGGTGTTTCGCAGAGGACGCAGGGCGGGTCGGGGGTGGGGGTGGGGTGGGCTGGTTTAAGCCTGGAGCCCCAGTCAACTCAGGAACTCCAGGCAACGTTCCTTTGTCTTGTAAATGTCGTCATGGCAACGACTTAAGCGCCCTGGCGGAGGGGGGAGGGTGGGGGGGGGAGGAGAAAGAAGAAGAAACAAACACGCCCACCCCAGCAGGCCTGCCTGAGTTGAGGCCTTGAATTTCAACCTCAGTAGGGCCACTAAACTAATAAAAATCGTTGTAAGAAACTGTTGACGGAGGACCCTCGGGATAGGATGATTAGGCTGTGTACCCGTGAGGCGAGGTGGCCGTGTGTTCCAGCTTCGTGCCAAGAGGTTGCCTTATCTCGGCCTATCTTCCTTCCCAGAATTGAACACAGAGGCAAGCAGGATAATTTCCAGGGGGAAATGAGGCCTGGGAAAGCACCACCAGGAATTCAGAGACAAGACAGCCGGACAGCTTCCTAATGAATGGCTCCACACATCCTATTTTCTTCACTTTTCAGTCCCTCATAAACGAACAGTTATTAGGAAAGAAAACTAATAGGTGGGGGTGGGTGGTGGAAGGGAAAAGAGCAGCTCCCTTCCTCTGAGCTTTTGCACAAACAATGAGTATACTGCGGGAACGGAGCCAAGAGTTTCCTCAAAGAAAGGAGGAAACTTACACCGGGGAGGGAAGTAAATTTTAAAAAGAAACAGAGCATGGGTCAAAGCACCCCCCCTCCCCCCCATGCATGCATGGGAAACCAACAGAATCATCTCTTAAACCCTACTACAGGCTCAAGGTAGAGAGTTTACTTTGTTTCTTTTCCTTCTGTGTGTTTTCAAGGTTTCACTTTCATTTCTGGGCACATAACCATTGGGCCTTGCCTCGGTGGGTGTTTCTCCCCCTAAAAGTATCTATCCTGTCTTTTGGGTCTTACTGTGTGTGAGTGTGTGAGTGTGTGAGTGAGCGAGTGAGTGAGTGAGTGAGTGAGTGAGTGAGTGAGTGAGTGAGGCAGCCAGGCAGCCAGGCAGCCAGGCAGCCAGGCAGCCAGGCAGCCAGCCAAGCAGCCAGCCAAGCAGCCAGCCAGGCAGTCAGTCCAGAGATCTAATGTCTCCCCTATTTTAAACGTACCTTTTGCATATGTGAGAGAAAACACACGAAACTGGTTTTCTATAGGAACATATATGTGAATACATTCACCATGGAGTGAAAAGATAGAGTCGCTTCCAAATGATATGTACAGCAGAACACCAACACATCGAGATGACTTCTGCAAGAAGCCAAGGCCCACTTTTGAAATCCCATAATGAGGAAGCCTCAGTCAGTGGCCTGGTTTGAGTCCAGGCCTCCACTTAAAAACGACCTTTACTTTGTGTTTTTATTTTTCCCTGTTTTCTTTTCCTTTCTATGACCTCTCCCCCCAACGCCCCAACCCCTTCCCTCCATAGGTCTCTCTTTCTCCTTTTCTTTCTCTGTAGTTTGAGCCCGAGAGTTACTTAATTCTCAAACTTCTGGGTTTTCCTTAGATCTGGTAACCTGTTGGACATAAAAATTTGGGAAAGCCTCAAAACAGTCACCCCCACCCCACGAAAAATAATCATGCTTGTCGCCAAAAGCTGTTAAATGAGAAAACAGTGGTCAAGTGAAGCAAATGAAGGCTGTAATAGCAACCATGTTTCTAGACTACTGTACCAAGTTTTTTTTTAAATATATATTTTTTAAATATATTTTTATTGTGAAAATACTGTACAGAGGGGTTACAATTA
>NW_027203038.1:20000-25000 GCF_024711535.1 Dipodomys merriami
TTACATCTTTGGTTAGGTTAATTCCTAAATATTTTATTTTTCGGGAGGTTATTGTGAATGGGGTTGCTCCCTTTATTTCCCTCTCTTCCTGTACATTATCAGTGTATAGGAAGGCAACTGATTTTTGTGGGTTTATTTTGTATCCTGCTATTTTGCCAAAGTGATTTATGATTTCTAAGAGTTTGGGGATGGAGTTTTTGGGATCGTGGAGGTATAGTATCATGTCGTCTGCAAAAAGGGATAGTTTAACTTCTTCTTTTCCTATGAGGATCCCTTTAATATCTTTTTCTTGCCTTATTGCCCTGGCTAAGGGTTCTAGGACTATATTGAAGAGGAGTGGAGACAGTGGGCATCCTTGCCTTGTTCCTGATTTTAGGAGAATTGGTTGTAGCTTTTCCCCATTAAGTATAATATTGGCTATTGGTCTGTCATAAATGGCTTTTATTGTTTTTAGAAATGTTCCTTCTATTCCTATTTTCTCCAGAGCTTTTAGCATGAATGAATGTTGAATTTTGTCAAAGGCCTTTTCTGCATCTGTAGCGATAATCATGTGATTCTTGACCTTGGCTCTGTTGATATGTTGGATTACATTTATTGACTTACGTATGTTAAACCATCCCTGTGTCTCTGGGATGAAGCCTACCTGGTCATAGTGAATTATTTTTTTTATGTGTTTCTGGATTCTGTTAGCTAGAATCTTGTTAAGGATCTTTGCATCTGTGTTCATCAAGGAGATTGGCCTGTAATTCTCCTTTTTGGTTGGGTCTTTGCCTGGTTTGGGGATGAGTGTGATATTGGCTTCGTAGAATGAGTTTGGGATAGCTCCTTCCTTCTCTGTTTCTCTGAAGAGCTTGAGGAGTATGGGTATTAGTTCTTGTTTAATGGTCTTATAGAATTCTGCTGTGAATCCATCTGGTCCTGGGCTTTTTTTTGTTGGAAGACTTTTGATAGCTTCCTGTATCTCATTATAGGATATTGGCTTATTTAATTGGTTAACTTCTTCTTTGCTCAGTTTGGGCAACTTGTATTTCTCTAAAAATGCATCCATTTCTGCCCGATTTTCTTCCTTTAGAGAGTATAGCTTTTGAAAGTAGTCTGTTAGAATTGTTTGGATATCTTGGTTACGTGTGGTGATGTTTCCCGTGGCATCCCTAATCCTATTAATATGGGTTTCCTCTCTTCTTTTTTTAATTAATCTAGCCAATGGGCCATCAATTTTGTTTATTTTTTCAAAGAACCAGCTTTTTGTTTGGTTTATTTTGGTTATGGTTTTCTGATTTTCTAATTGGTTAATCTCTGCTTTTAATTTGGTTATCTGGCTTCTTCTAGTAGCTTTAGGTTCCATTTTTTCCTGTTTTTCTAGCTGTTTTAATTGCAACATGAGGTTATTTACTTGGTCTGTCTCCATTCTCTTGATGTGGGCACTGAGGGCAATAAATTTGCCCCTCAGGACTGCTTTTGCTGTGTCCCACAAGTTTCTTTGTGAGGTGTTTTCATTTTCATTGAGTTGTAGGAAGTACTTTATTTCTTCTCTGATCTCTTCTGTTATCCAGGCATTGTTAAGGAGTGTGCTGTTCAATTTCCATGTATTGGAGAAATTTCTGCGGTATGCTTTGTTATTGAGAGCTAGCTTGATTCCACTGTGGTCAGATAGGATACAGGGGATTATGTCGATCCCTTTGTATTTGCTTAAGTTCCTTGCATGAACTATGATATGGTCTATTTTGGAGAAAGTTCCGTGAGCTGCTGAGAAGAATGTGTACTGTGTTGTTTTAGGGTGAAATACTCGGTAGATGTCAGTTAATTCCGCTTGAAGTATGGCCTCTCTTAATTCGGTAGCTTCTTTGCCAATCCTCTGGTTGGTAGACCTGTCCTTTGGTGAGAGTGGTGTGTTAAAGTCTCCTAGTATTATCGTATTGGGATCTATTTTATTCTGTAAGTTTGAGAGCATTTGTTTGACATATCTGGGTGCACCAATATTTGGGGCATATAAGTTGATGATGGTTATATCCTCCTCTTGGATTGTTCCCTTTATTAATATGTAGTGTCCGTCCTTGTCTTTCTGTACTGATTTTAATGAAAAGTTTATTTTGTCAGATATCAGGATAGCTACACCTGCTTTCTTACTGGGGGCGTTTGATTGGTAGATCCTTTTCCACCCCTTCACTCTGAGTTTGTTTGTATGTTTGGCTGAGAGGTGGGTCTCCTGAAGGCAACAGATGGATGGGTCTTGTTTTCTTATCCAGTCCTCAGTTCGTTTTCTTTTAATTGGCGAATTCAGCCCATTTATATTAAGAGAAAGTATAGAGAGATGCATTGTTGTCCCTGCCATTCCGTTTTCCTAAGTTTTTCTTTTTTCCTTTCCTCCTGTGCTTGCTCAGTTAGACTTTGAGTAATGCCTGTTTGGGGCAGGCCCCAGTTCCTGGCTGCTTTCTTCAGGTTGTGTCCCCCCTCTTAGAATTCTTTGTAATGCTGGCTTAATGTTTATGTATTCATTTAGTTTTTCTTTGCTATTAAAAGTTTTCAGTTCTCCATCAAATGTGAATGCTAGCTTTGCCGGGTAGATCAGTCTGGGTTGGCAGTTATTGGCTCTCAGGGCTCGTATGGTGCTTTCCCAGGCTTTTCTTGCATTCATTGTTTGTGTGGAGAGATCTGCAGTAATTCTTATTTTTTTCCCATTGTAGTATAGCTCCTTCTTCATTTTTGCTGCATGCAGGATTGTTTCCTTATTATTCAGATCTATCATTTTTACTATAATGTGTCTAGAAGTGTTTCTCCTGGGGTCTTGCTTGTTGGGTGTTCGATAAGCTTTTGTGATGTAGTTAAGATGGTCGTTTTTGAGGTGGGGAAAATTTTCATTGATTATCTTGTTAAATAGGTGTTGCATTCCCTTGCTCTGGAATTCCTCACCTTCGTCCACTCCAATTATGCGAAGGTTAAATTTTTTAGCATTATCTGCTTGTTCTTGAATATCCCTTTGGTTTAATTTGAGTAATTTTTCCATATCTGTCACTTTTTGGTCCAGTTGGTGTATTCTGTCTTCTGTATCTGACACTCGACCTTCCATTTCATTCACTCTGTTGACAGTGGCTTCTATTGTGGTTTGCATGGAGGAAATGGATCCCTTTATGGATTCAATGTTGGTTCTCAGAGTACTGATCTCACCTCTCAATGAGGTATGCATTACCTCTAATTTGGCGTTTATCTCACTTCTTATTGAGGTTTGTGCAGCTTCTATTTTTGCATGCATCTCTTGTTTGATACCCTGTATCTCTTTGGATAGTTCATCCTTGTGCTCTTTCAATTTCTGATAAATTTCTCGCTTTATTTCTTGAGTCATTGCCTCCAGCAACCCTTGGAAGTAGCCTTTGTCTTCCATTCCTGCTTTGCTCCCACTGGGGCTCTCCCCTGTGTGGCTGCTGGCTTTTGAGGTGAGCTTGCTGTCCTGGGTGGTAGTAAACCTTGTGATTTTTCTCTGTGATTTTCGCATGGAGGTTCAGGAGACTGCTCTTCAATTTTGTTTTGGTGTGTCTGTCTTTGCTTGGTTGCTGATTCTGTATTGGTAGAGAGAGTCTGTGCCTGATCTGGGTTCTGTTGGGAGCCTATTTCCAGCTGCTATTCTGACTTACTTAGGATTCTCAGCTCTCTGCTGTAGATTGCTGACAGTTCCCGCCTTTGGAAGGGTTGAGCAGCCTAGACTGCTTGTGTTTGCTCCTACGGGTGCTCTTGTGAAGAACAGATGCTCTGGATGCACTCTCCCAAATGCTGGAGTCTGCTATGGGCTCCTGATGTGTTTTTGTTTATTTGTTTTGGGCTGGTTGTGGGCTTGAACTCTAGGTTTGGGTGCTGTCCCTCAGCTTTTCAGCTCAAGGCTGGCACCCTACCGTTTGAGCCACAGCACCACTTCTGACCCTTTTTGCTTTTGTGATGCTGAGGAATCAGATCCAGGGCCTCATACATCCAAGACTATCACTCTATTGCTGAGCCGCCTTAACAGTCTGAGCTCCTGCTTACTATCAGGTGCTGGCAGCCTGTGTTGCCCAATTCCCAGTCTAGGGTATATGGGTGGAGTTTTGGTGGGGTTTGGGCTTCTCTTGTCCTGGGCCTCCAGGTCTTTTGTTGTCACAGGCGTGCTTCCCGGGGGAGTGTTGTTTCCTGGTTTTCTCCCCTCTGTTGAGGCGTATGCTCAGCTTTTTACTTCAATTGGGAGGAGTTGGTTGTGTTGTTCAGGTGCCGGATCCCCGGGCTTGGTTCCGGCCCCAGCCTGGAGCGCGCTTGTTAGGCCTGTGCTGATGTGTATACCCCCTAGGTTATACAGCCTGGGGGACACAGTTCAAATTTCTTCTACTGTTGGTAGTCTTGACCCAGGGGCGCTGTTCCTGGCTTGGGCATTTAAGCTCCCTTCCAGGGGTGCTCTTGCTCTAGCCTGGCCAGCTGAGTGTGCTCCACGGTCTGGTGGAGCTCTCAAACAGTTCCCAGTTTTAGTGGGTCCTGTGGTCCGGGTGCTGGGGTAGGGAGTCTAGGTCAGGGTCTGGGGATTCCCTCCAGCTCTGGTCTCCCTTGAGGGATACACTTCCCCTGTGGGGTACTCACCCTGGAGCTGGTTGTTTCTGTGTGGTGTAGGTCGTCAGTTGTTGTTGCAATCTGGGCTGGGTTGGGCGGTGGTGGCTCTGTGTGATTCTTTTCTGTCTCTGCCTCTGTCGAAGCTGTTGGGTCAAGAGTGTCCACGCTCAGGCAGCTTCTTCTCGGTACCTCTGGGGCCCAAGTGACCCCGCCGGGTTGTTGCGATCGTGATCGGGCGGGCGGGTGGTCTGCAGACAGGACCCTTTGTCGCGCCGAGCCGCTTTGGCGGGATGGAACCTCTCTGCTCGGGTGGAGAGTGCTGGATCGTTGCGATCGGATCGCGATCCGGCGGGCCGGGTGGTCTGCCGCAGGTCCTTTTGTCACTCTGCTCTAGGCCCGAGTTTTTAGGGAAGCTGACTACCACCCAGACACATTCC
>NW_027203038.1:40000-55000 GCF_024711535.1 Dipodomys merriami
GTCGCCAACGGGCGGCGGCCCACACAGACGCTCGGGAACAGCGTCGCCAGGGGCCGGAGGGGGAGGGGGACGGGACCCCCCAAAAACCCCACGGCACCCCAAGCACGAGGCCGGGAAGCCACACACCACACGCCCTCGCATCGCGACCCAGCACAGGCTCCAGGCTCCGCCACTCGACACACCGCGCGCGAGGCAGGGGCGGGGACGGATCGGGAACGTCCTCCACTCACCACACCAGACGACGGCCCGGGAGAGGCCCCGCGGGACCCTCCCCCAGCTCGGAGGGGGGAGGCGCGGGCACGCAGTTACCAACGCGGGCAGCCACTAACGCTCAAAAGCGGGACAGGGAGCGGCAGGGCCGCGGGAGCCCATCGGGGGCGGGCCCCCGCCAACCCGGCAGCGAACGCCGCCTCCCGAACGAGGATCGCTAGAGAACCTCTCCTCACTCTGAGGGTGGCCCGCACCCAACCCCGACGGGAACCCCGCCGGGACCAGCACACATCAAAGGCGTCCATCTTTCCCACCACGGGTGGCAGGGAGGGGTGGGGCGGGGGGGGTCTGCGGCAGCAGCAACACCAACCCTGGTCGGTCGGCCTTGCCGTGCGGGGCCAGAGCAAGGTCGCGCACACGGGCGGGAAAGCCCGCACAGGCCCGGCTCGCCTCCCACTGCAACATCTCAGGTCCCCCGGTGCAACAAGAGCCAGGTGACACGGCAGGGAAGACAAGCCAGGACCAGGGCCGGCAGCTCATGCGGGGAAGCCACCCGCCCGGTGCAAGAAGGGAAGAGCGCTCCTCCTCTGGGGAACCGCCTCGACCCCCCCCCCAGCAGAGACGTCAATCTCTGCGATAACTTTTTTTTCTCACTCGCACAAGCCCCACAAACCCAAGGACGGCCGGGACACACCACGGGCAGCAGGCTGGCACAAGGCAACGGACAACGCCGGGATCGGGAACGACACCACCACTCAGCCTCAGGCACCTGAGAGAACCGACCGGGAGCGTTCCGGGAGCACCGCAAGAGGGCAGAGCGCGAGGCGCGGCTTTTCACACCACACAGCACGGGCAAGCACGGAGCACCGACCCTCCCTCTCCACGGAGAGAGCCGACCCCCGTGCCGATAACGAGTCACGGGAAGAGAGGAGCAAGATCAGGGGCGCCCCCCCTCCTCCAGCGTGTACAAGTCCCCGACCTCACGGCGAGGGCAGGGAGAGCGCAGCCGGACCCGGTTGCCGCACCCCTGCCTCCCCGCACACCACCGGCGCCGGCACGGTGGGACGGTGAGGGCAGGGGCCCACGGGCAGAACGAGAAGAGCGGTCCCATTCGCCATGAATGTCCGTCCCTCGCCTGGCGCAGCTTAGGCCCGGGCCCGAAGGAGATCGCAACGTCACCACATCAATCACACCGAGGGGGCGGAGAAGACAGCCACACGGCACTCGGGAGGCGGTGGGGCCCAGGAAGCTCGGCTCCCGAGAGGGCCAACAGCCTGGGATAAAAGCGTAGCCAGGACAGACAACCTTTCGTGAGTAACGAGCGAGGTAAAAGGAAAAAAAAAAAAAAAAAAAAGAAAAGAAAAAAAAACTTAAAAAAATAAAAAAATAAAAAAATACCACGGGCTTCAGCGTCCCTGGCGCTCGGGATTACCAGGACACCTCCGCCGGGCACAGAGCCGAAAGAAGCTAGAGAGGAAAAAAAGAAAAAGAAAAAGAACCACGGACAGCGCTCGGGAGTAGCGCAGGTCAGCGGCCGACCAGGCCCGCCATCGGGAAGCGGCAGGTCGGGGGAGTTGGAGCTAGGGGCGATAGAAAAAAAAAAAAAAAAAAAAAAAAAAAAGCCACGGAGGTCGGACGAGCACGACGGCAGGACGGGGATGCCGCACACGCACAGGCAAGGCAAGGCAGGACTCGCCCCCCGCCTTTTCCTCCTCAAGCCGGCCACGGCGAGGGAAGCACACCGCGCGGGCCTACCTATGCACCCCAGGCAACCAACCACTCTCCTCCTCGGCGTGCCGAGGCAAGGGCCAGAATCCGGCACCGGGAGCGGGGGAGAGATCAAGGACGACGGGACTCACTCAGCCACCAACCAACCACCACCACCACCACCACCACCACCACACCCACGAGCCACCACAGGGGCAAGGCCTGCTCAGGGCAGCGGGAGCCCGGGGTGCGGGGGGAAGGGCAGGGGGACCCGGACCGGGAAGAGACGGGAAAGGCCCGGCACACAGCATCCGAGAGAGCCCCAAAAGACCCGCTGACAGCCACCGGGACACAGCATGCCAGCACCCTCCTGCAGGTACAAAATCCTCACGTCACCACGCCAAAACCAGCTGGTCACGCAGGGGCGACAACTCGCTGGCGACAGGGACCTCTCGGAAACCACATCGGGGACACCTGTCCCCAACACGTCCCCAACAGAGCCAGACACGGAACTCTCAGGGACAGCTGGTCGACCACATAAGGCGAAGACAGACGAAGAGAGAGGGCGGGAGCGGGGTCAGGGGACGCACCCGCCCCACTACCCCGGGTGCGCACGGGCTCACGGCACGAGCGGCACGGGGAGCCTTCCCCCGGCAGACGCGAGGCACCCACTCCGAGAGGCACCCAGCCACCACACCCACACCGCGCGGGGTCGGTGGTGAGCGCCCTGCCGCCAGCACGCACACACGCGGGACTCCCGGGCTCGGGTCCCCGACTCCCGAGGTGCTCCCTCCGCCTCGACTTTTCCCCTACGCAGGGCCCACCGGGCAAGTCCCCGCCATCGCGCACACCGCAGACGGTAGGTAGGTAGGTCCCGGCCCCGAGGCTCGCCTCGGCCGTGCCCACGGCTCCTCGCGCCGGAGAAGTCTGTCCTCCGGCCTCCGGGGCCGTGGAGAAGGCCGTGGAGGAAGGCCACACGGGGCCGGCGACCCAGGCCCTCGCGCCCGGCACGCGCCAAGCGCTCACTCGGAGGTGACTCCGACGACCATCCTATGTCGGGGAGGGGCGGGGTGTAGGTCCCGGCCCCGAGGCTCGCCTCGGCCGTGCCCACGGCTCCTCCCGCCGCAGAGGTCTGGCCTCTGGCCTCCGGGGCCCGTGGAGGAGGCCGTGGAGGGAGGCCACACGGGGCCGGCGACCCAGGCCCTCGCGCCCGGCACGCGCCAAGCGCTCACTCGGAGGTGACTCCGACGACCCTCCTATGTCGGGGAGGGGGGGGGTGTAGGTCCCGGCCCCGAGGCTCGCCTCGGCCGTGCCCACGGCTCCTCCCGCCGCAGAGGTCTGTCCTCCGGCCTCCGGGGCCGTGGAGGGAGACCACACGGGGCCGGCGACCCAGGCCCTCGCGCCCGGCACGCGCCAAGCGCTCACTCGGAGGTGACTCCGGGGAGGGGGGGTGGTCCGAGTCCGGGCCGGGACCGGCCCCACCACCTAGCGGCTCACCCGGGGACCCTTTCCCCCGACTCCCGAGCCGTCCCTCGTACTCTCCTTCTTTCGCCCTCAAAGACCAGAGTCCAGGGAGGGGAGGAGGACAAGGCGTCGGGCCCAGACAGAACTACGGGAGGGGAGGAGGACAAGGCGTCGGGCCCAGACAGAACTACTGGTCGACCCGACCAAGCCGCCACCCCCGGCACAGACCGGGCACGGAAGAGAGAGCGGCGACTCACGGCCCCACCCCGCGCTCGCCTGCGGGCGCAAAGTCCGACAGAACAGCCGCCCCGGCGCCACAGCGACACCACGGCGACAGTCGCGCCCGGCACCCGGTAGAGGCCGGGCCTCCGCCCGGCTCGCTGCCGCCAGACCTCCTCCTTCACTCGCTCGCTCGGCTGAGAACGAGGGGACTGTCATATCAAGGCGGACGCCAGGGGGAGCACGACAACCGCCTTCCAACGACCGACTCCACCGAGCCGCCGTACCCCGGATCGGCGCGCGCCGGGCGGCTCTGAGCTCCGGAGACACAGAACACGGAAACGAATCGCCTCACTCCCCACCGCCACGCACCGAGAGGCACAACCTAGGTCAGGACCTGCAGCCGGGTCCTCTCTGCGACCTCACGAACGACACCAGAGCCACCAGAGACCTAGACCGAGATCGAGCCGCCGCCGCCGCCGCCGCCAGCGACCAAAGTGAAACCAGGAACCAGGACGGGAGTCGCCCGAACGGAGCGGCCCGAACCCGAGAACCGGGAAGTCGGGATCGGTCCCAAGCAGGAAGGGGCGGCAAAGACGGCAGGCCTGCACCACGAGAGAAAACGAACCGGCCACCCGCACGACCTCCGCCGCCCGTGGCAAGACCCCCACCCCCACCCAACATGGCCAGAAAAGGGCAAGTGAGCGCTCGTCCCACCGTCTGCCCGCCCGTCTTTTTTTTTTTTTTTTTGGGGGGGGGGGTGTTTGTACGTTTTGTTTTCTTTTTCCCCCAGATGGAAACCAGAAAGAAACAACAACAACAACAACAACAACAACAAAAAACTCCCAAAGATGGGTCGGCTCCAGCAAGAGACGAGCCCTCGGGAGGCACCCCGCTCACTTGTGAAAGTCCGCCGCCCGCCCGCCCCACAACACGCTCCCTCCCCGCGCCCCCACCCGCCCCCCCCCCTTCACAGGCAGGGAAAGGGCAGGGGGAAGGCCAGAGAGAGGTTTCTTCTAACACAGAGAGGGTAGGTACACGTCACGCACACAGGTCTGGAAAACCACGGTGACAGCGCCATGGGAAGCGTGAGTCCACTCACCCATCACTAAATGACAGGAAAGCCAAACGAGAGCCGCTGGCTGGGCAGAAAAGGCCTTTGACAAAATTCAACATTCATTCATGCTAAAAGCTCTGGAGAAAATAGGAATAGAAGGAACATTTCTAAAAACAATAAAAGCCATTTATGACAGACCAATAGCCAATATTATACTTAATGGGGAAAAGCTACAACCAATTCTCCTAAAATCAGGAACAAGGCAAGGATGCCCACTGTCTCCACTCCTCTTCAATATAGTCCTAGAACCCTTAGCCAGGGCAATAAGGCAAGAAAAAGACATTAAAGGGATCCGCATAGGGAAAGAAAAAGTTAAACTATCCCTTTTTGCAGACGACATGATACTATACCTCCACGATCCCTAAAAGTCCATCCCGAATCTCTTAGAAATCATAACTCTCTTCGTCAAAATAGCAGGATACAAAATAAACCCACAAAAATCAGTTGCCTTCCTATACACTGATAATGTACAGGAAGAGAGGGAAATAAAGGGAGCAACCCCATTCACAATAACCTCCCGAAAAATAAAATATTTAGGAATTAACCTAACCAAAGATGTAAAAGAACTATTTAATGAGAACTATAAAAAGTTAAAGAAAGAAATTGCAGAAGACACTAGGAAATGGAAAGACCTCCCATGCTCCTGGATAGGCCGACTTAATATAGTAAAGATGGTAATACTTCCAAAACTAATATACAAATTCAACGCAATTCCTATTAAAATCCCAATGACGTACATCACTGAAATACAGAAAACAGTCCAAAAATTCATATGGAACAACAAAAGACCTAGAATAGCCAAAACAATTCTAGGGGATAAAGACAATATGGGAGGGCTATCCATGCCGAACTTCAAACTCTACTACAGAGCTATAATAACAAAGACAGCATGGTACTGGCACAAAAACAGACCCGAAGACCAATGGAACAGAATAGAAGATCCAGAAATAAATCCACAGGCCTACAGCCAGCTGATATTCGACAAAGGAGCCAAAGACATACAATGGAAGAAACACAGCCTCTTCAACCGCTGGTACTGGGAAAACTGGGCAGCCACATGCAGAAAACTAAAAGTGGACCCCAGCCTATCACCATGCACCAACATCAACTCAAAATGGATTAAAGACCTTAACATTAAACCTGAATCTCTGAAACTACTGCAGGACAGAGTAGGAGAGACACTTGAACTAATAGGCACAGGAAGGAACTTCCTGAACAGAGTCCCAGGGTCACAACAAATTGGAGAGAGACTCGACAAATGGGACTACCTTAAAATAAAAAAAAAAAAAACAAAAACAAAAACAAAAAAACAGCTAGACTTTTCTAATAGGCTCTGCCACTCTCTCTGGAGCAGGATTCGGGGCATGAGGCGATGAATCTGAACCCGACACACAGGTGTTGGAGGGTAGAGGCATCTTCACTCACATGCCTGTGGTGGAGGACCTGGACCCGAGTGTGGCGGTGCACAGTGGGTGTGGGTGTGTGTGTCTGTGACTCTGTGTGTGTGTGTCTGTGACTCTGTGTGTGTGTGTGTGTGTGTGTGTGTGTGTGTGTGTGTGTGTGCGCGCGGGGCTGGGGGGAGGGCAGGTAGGGAACCCTAGGAGGAAAGACAGGGAGAGACAGACGAGGGGCCCCGGCCCAAACAGAGTGGGGGGGTCAGAGGGGCGATCCTATCTCCCGGGGGGGGGGTGAAGCATGGTTAGAACCCACAGGCCCGGCGGGCGTACTTCTCTTTGGAGTTCGCACTGGGAACATATGCGGGCAGAAGCGCCCCAGCACACACATCGCATCGCAGACGGGTAGAGAGGCAGAGCCAGGGGGTCAGGCATGGTAAACACTCTATTCCGTCAACACACACACACACACACACACACACACACACACACACACACACACACACACACACACACACACACACACCCCTTAGGGTGTGTGTACAATATCCACAAGGTAAAAGTTTATTCATCCATTCCCCAAAGAAGAAGAAGAAGATTATGTCAGTTACAGGGAAGTAGATGGATGGACTGATGGACTAGGAGCGGGGGGGGGGGGGGGGGGGGCAGAGGGGGGGGGTGCCGGCGGCGGCGGAGAAGAACCTAGAACAGGTGATGCCAGGGGAAGACAGACCGGCGGAGAGACAGACAGACCGACCAACCAACGGCACCTGTTTTCTCTCCTACGTGGACGCTAGACCTAAACTATAACTGGACATGGTAAGCTACACAGCACTCCGGGCAAACAGAGTGTGTGTGTGTCCCCGTGTGTGTGACACACATACTGTCCTTTTGTCAGAAGGTGTAACTTCTCTGAGCATTTAAGATATTGCAGAGAAGACACAAGACGTAATATCCGTAAGTGGCACGACTGTGAACGTATTATAACAACCGGACGTGTGAGGACCAAAGCTGGAATTAGGAGGACAGAAATGTACCTGTCCTCACGCTTTGGGTCATGATCACAAGTACATTTGGTTTAGGATCTTTCAAAACACATCGATGTATCCTTCTGGACACGATGGTCTAGGACCACACTAGTCAATAGCCACTTCAAAGCCAGATCCGCGGTTGGATACGTTTCAATTGGCTTATATTGCATCCTCCAATATTTTTCTCTTCTTTTTATTCTACCTTCTCACTAAAGATCCAGTGGTATAAAGCTACTTTTATTCTCTTAATATTCCATAACTGAAGTGATCTGCTTTGTTTTGCAGCTTTCTCAGCTTAATTCACTGAGGCCTATTTAGTCACACATGATGAGAGGTCCAGAAACATCTTTGGGGCCACGGATGGCTTTTGTAAAGTCCATTTGGGGAAATAGCAAATATAATCTACCATGTCCTAAAATGTAACAGATTATCTCTATGGGGCCGATAGAAATATCCAGATGTGCCCTGTCAACAGCCAGTTATTTTAATTTACTTAAGGGAAATCAAGTGAATAAAAGTCTATATAGTTCAAGAAATTGTATTCTGATACCTATATAAAAAGTTTACCTGAGTGGGTGAGGACATTTGCATGAAATTTCACCTAGGGCAGCACTTGATATTTATAACTCTCCCTAAACTATTGCATTGCCTGTTTTCCATTTTCTTGGCACTCCTTTAGAAATGTTCCCGTCTCAATCTTTCACCCACTGCAGCCGTGGGACCCTTTTTCATAATACGGACGTAAAGACATTTGTGGTACCGTATATAAATTACAACCGTAGGGGCTGGGAAGGTGGCTCAGTGGTAGAGTGCTTGCCTTGCATGCCTGAGGCCCTGGGTTCGATTCCTCAGCACCACATTAAGCAAAAAGAAAAAAGCCGGAAGTGGCGCTGTGGCTCAAGTGGTAGAGCGCTAGCCTTGAGCTGAAGAGCTGAGGGACAGCGCCCAGGCCCAGAGTTCAGGCCCCACGACCGGATCCAAAAAAAAAAAAAAAAAAAAAAAAAAAAAATTACAACCGTAAATAAACTGGTACAGTTTGCTCGTAAGACATAATATCCAAACGAATTCCGTGTCCAGAAAATAACGAAAAAAAACACCCCCTGCGGGCCCCCCTCTCCCTCCGCTCGGCCCTCCCTTCAAGAACATTTCCTTGTTTGCTGTTGTTTCGTTTTGTTTCGTTGTAAATAAATAAAGCCGCAGAAGAGAGCCGGCGATACCTCATCGCTACTCTCGCGAGAGTCTCTCGGACTCTCGCGAGAGTCGCCAGCCCCCGCCATCAGCACCGAATCATTCCCTGTCACTCCACACGGTGTCCAGTAGGTGGCACCCCAAAACAAGGAAAAAGAACGTCAGGCCCAAGATCGATCAAGACACTTAGGAAGGTCTTGTGAGGAAGGAACACCTCCCCCTACACACACACACACACACACACACACACACACACACACACACACACACACACACACACACACACACACACACACACACACACACACACACACACACACACACACACACACACACACACACACACACACACACCCCAGCACATCCCCGCCCACACAGGTCATGAATGGCAAACCCCTATGGCACAGAGAGACAGACAGACAAAACACATGGGGTGTGGAGAGAGACCGGAAATCAAAAACAAAAACAAAAACAAAAAACATTTTCCTGGCTTGACCTATGAATGGGCCTGGGCTGGCATTCTGTCCTCTGGGCCCTACAGTCAATCCATGGCGGTCGCTCCTCTCTCCTCATCACTGTAATCCTATCTGATATTTGCCAGAGCCGAACGTGCAGTGGGGACACTTTGGTTCATCGATCTAAACTAGGGCCCGGGGCGGAGGGGGTGGTGGTGGTGGAGGGGAAGCCTAGGAAGTCTGTTGCTATAGTTGGTGGCGGCGGCGGTGGTGGTGGCGGCAGTGCAAAGTGTGTGTGGGGGGAGGGGGGGACGTAGATCACATGCTGCCATGCGTGCCTGTGCCTGTGTGGTAGGAAACAGCAGCAAAGATCAAGGGGTGCAGGGTGTGTGTGTGCACGCCCCAGTCAGTCCTGGGGCTTGAACTCAGAGCCTGAGTGCTGTCCCTTGGCTCTTGTGCTCAAGACTGGCACTCTGGGGCTGGGAAGGTGGCTCAGTGGTAGAGCGCTTGCCTTGCATGCATGAGGCCCTGGATTCGATTCCTCAGCACCACATAAGCAGAAAAAAAGCCGGAAGTGGCATTGTGGCTCAAGTGGTAGAGTGCTAGCCTTAACCTGAAGAGATGAGGGACAGCGCCCAGGCCCAGAGTTCAGGCCCCACGACCGGACCCCCCCCCCCCCGCCCCCGCGCCAAAAAAAAAAAAAAAAAAAAAAAAGAGACTGGCAGTCTGCCATTTGAGCCAAAAACTCCACTTCTGGCCTTTGGGTTGCTTAATTGAAGACATGAGGCTCACCAAAGTGCAATGCCTATATACCTCTGATCATATAACAAGAAGTCTTCCCCTTTCTTTGTGTTTGTTATCATCGATGTTATTTTGTTTTCTCTTCTCCCCCCCCCCCATTGTTTCTTCCTTCATCTATTTCCGGGAGGGGCAAGAAATGGAGGGACCCAGGATGAAGAAGTGCAACAGTGGCACTCACTAGACACTATGTTGACACACAACCTGTGGGTGGGGAACAAACAGAACTTGAGGGAGGGAAAACCTGTGAGAGAGCCAGGGAAGGGGTGACATTGTCCAAAAAAAAAAAAGTACTCTTTTTTAGGGGGTGGGGGGAGATGGGAGGGCAGGAATGGAAACAAAGGAGGAGGCAACAATGCTTGATAAGAAATGTACTCATTTCCTTGCTCGTGTCATTGTAACCACTCTGTAAGTATTTTCACAATTAACACAACTCATTAGCCGGGCGCCGGTGGCTCGCGCCTGTAATCCTAGCTACTCAGAAGGCTGAGAGCTGAGGATCACGGTTCAAAGCCAGCCCGGGCAGGATAGCGCCCAAGCCCAGAGTTCAAGCCCAACGACAAAAAAAAAAAAAAAAAAAAAACTTATTAATTAAAAAAAAAATGTACTCTTCCTACCTCACTTATGTAATGTAATCTTTCCTATCCTTTTTTTTTTTTTTTTTTTTTTTTTTTTTTGTCAGTGGTGGGTCTTAAACTCTGGGCCTGGGCACTGTCCCTAAACTCTTCAGCTCAAAGCGAGTGCTCTACCGCTTGAGCCACAACGCCACTTCCGATTTTCTAGTGCCTCATTGGAGATAAGAGTCTGGTGACTTTCCTGCCCTGCCTGGCTTTGAACCGTGATCCTCAGCTCTCAGCCTCCTGAGCAGCTAGGATTACAGACGCGAGCCACCGGTGTGGGCTGGCATACTGTAACCGTTCTGTATGTCACCATTTCCCTAACAATTTGTAAAAAATCAAAGGAGAGAGGGAGGGGGAGATAACAACCCCTCACGCCTGAGAAGTGAAACCCAACGGGCTTCTAACCGATCTGAGATTCTTTGAAGGTTTTTGCGATGTTAATCACAATCACAAACACAGACGGACAGTTTCTCCAGTCACTCCTTAAGAGGAACGGGGAACAGGGACAGGGAGAAGAGAGGCAGATCCTGGCCTGACCTAGGCGGGAAGATGGAGGGGAGACAAGACTCCTGAACTCCTTTTTCCCCTCACTCTCCTCCGTCCAGAGGGTGGGAGCTTAGGGGTCGGCCACGGGGACATCCCACGGTCACAGTCATGCCTCCCGGAGGGGCAGAGGGCAGAGCACAGGCAAGCATGCCAGCTTCCCCGCCCGCCCCTCCCATTCTGTCCCTGGCGGGCTTGGGCGGGAGGCATACTAGTGGCAGCGGGCGGGTGGAAGTAGTCTGACAACTCCAGCTTGCAGGAAGTCAGTGGCTGCTGGTGGTAGGCAGGGAGGGTCCCAGCAGAAAAAGACCAGAGAGAGCGCGCGCGCGCAGACTTTTCCTGCCCAAGGGCAAAAGAGGCCACTTTTGTAAAGACGGGGAGGGGGAGGGGAGGCTGATTCACTCACCCCCACCCCACCCCGCGCGCTAATGAAGTTACAGGAGCTGAGGGCTGGCCGCCCCACCCCCCACCCCGCCGGGGTGTTTCGCAGAGGACGCAGGGCGGGTCGGGGGTGGGGGTGGGGTGGGCTGGTTTAAGCCTGGAGCCCCAGTCAACTCAGGAACTCCAGGCAACGTTCCTTTGTCTTGTAAATGTCGTCATGGCAACGACTTAAGCGCCCTGGCGGAGGGGGGAGGGTGGGGGGGGGAGGAGAAAGAAGAAGAAACAAACACGCCCACCCCAGCAGGCCTGCCTGAGTTGAGGCCTTGAATTTCAACCTCAGTAGGGCCACTAAACTAATAAAAATCGTTGTAAGAAACTGTTGACGGAGGACCCTCGGGATAGGATGATTAGGCTGTGTACCCGTGAGGCGAGGTGGCCGTGTGTTCCAGCTTCGTGCCAAGAGGTTGCCTTATCTCGGCCTATCTTCCTTCCCAGAATTGAACACAGAGGCAAGCAGGATAATTTCCAGGGGGAAATGAGGCCTGGGAAAGCACCACCAGGAATTCAGAGACAAGACAGCCGGACAGCTTCCTAATGAATGGCTCCACACATCCTATTTTCTTCACTTTTCAGTCCCTCATAAACGAACAGTTATTAGGAAAGAAAACTAATAGGTGGGGGTGGGTGGTGGAAGGGAAAAGAGCAGCTCCCTTCCTCTGAGCTTTTGCACAAACAATGAGTATACTGCGGGAACGGAGCCAAGAGTTTCCTCAAAGAAAGGAGGAAACTTACACCGGGGAGGGAAGTAAATTTTAAAAAGAAACAGAGCATGGGTCAAAGCACCCCCCCTCCCCCCCATGCATGCATGGGAAACCAACAGAATCATCTCTTAAACCCTACTACAGGCTCAAGGTAGAGAGTTTACTTTGTTTCTTTTCCTTCTGTGTGTTTTCAAGGTTTCACTTTCATTTCTGGGCACATAACCATTGGGCCTTGCCTCGGTGGGTGTTTCTCCCCCTAAAAGTATCTATCCTGTCTTTTGGGTCTTACTGTGTGTGAGTGTGTGAGTGTGTGAGTGAGCGAGTGAGTGAGTGAGTGAGTGAGTGAGTGAGTGAGTGAGTGAGGCAGCCAGGCAGCCAGGCAGCCAGGCAGCCAGGCAGCCAGGCAGCCAGCCAAGCAGCCAGCCAAGCAGCCAGCCAGGCAGTCAGTCCAGAGATCTAATGTCTCCCCTATTTTAAACGTACCTTTTGCATATGTGAGAGAAAACACACGAAACTGGTTTTCTATAGGAACATATATGTGAATACATTCACCATGGAGTGAAAAGATAGAGTCGCTTCCAAATGATATGTACAGCAGAACACCAACACATCGAGATGACTTCTGCAAGAAGCCAAGGCCCACTTTTGAAATCCCATAATGAGGAAGCCTCAGTCAGTGGCCTGGTTTGAGTCCAGGCCTCCACTTAAAAACGACCTTTACTTTGTGTTTTTATTTTTCCCTGTTTTCTTTTCCTTTCTATGACCTCTCCCCCCAACGCCCCAACCCCTTCCCTCCATAGGTCTCTCTTTCTCCTTTTCTTTCTCTGTAGTTTGAGCCCGAGAGTTACTTAATTCTCAAACTTCTGGGTTTTCCTTAGATCTGGTAACCTGTTGGACATAAAAATTTGGGAAAGCCTCAAAACAGTCACCCCCACCCCACGAAAAATAATCATGCTTGTCGCCAAAAGCTGTTAAATGAGAAAACAGTGGTCAAGTGAAGCAAATGAAGGCTGTAATAGCAACCATGTTTCTAGACTACTGTACCAAGTTTTTTTTTAAATATATATTTTTTAAATATATTTTTATTGTGAAAATACTGTACAGAGGGGTTACAATTACATGGGTAAGATAATGAGCACATTTCTTATAAGCATTGTAGCCTCCTGCTTTTTTTCCCCTTCCCATCCCTTCGTATCCTCCCCCCCCCCCGCCGTCCCCCCACCAAAGTTGTAAAGTTCGTTTTTCGACATAACGACTTGTATATCTCATTGTTTCAATGGGTCCTCCTGTAACCCTGTTTTAACAATTTGTTTTTTCCCTTCCCCTCCACATATATCAACACCAGGATTTTTTTTTTTATTAAGCAAAACAACTCAGTTATTCAGCTGTGAGTATGTCCATACAAACAAGATGCAGGAGCCTTCCATGCTGGACTGGCCAAAAAAGGGGGGAGAGCTAGGAAGGTGGCTTAGTGGTAGAGTGCTCGCTCCCCTTGCAAGCATGAGGCCCTGGGTTCGATTCCTCAGCACTATATAAACAGAAAAGGGGAGCAGTGGCACCCTGTGGCTCAAGTGGCAGAACAGTAGTGAGCCTTCAGATGAAGAGCAGAGAGACAGCACCCAGACCCAGAGTCCAAGCCTCACACCCGACGACAAAAAAACTGAAAATAATAAATATATATATGTTTGTATCACACTACATATAAGCATAGATAGATATATATGTATGTATGTGTATAAATATATGTGTATATGTATGTATATGCATGTGTGTGTCTGTGTGTGTGTGTCTGGAGAGAGAGAGAGAGAGAGAGAGAGAGAGAGAGAGAGAGAGAGAGAGAGAGAGAAAGCCAGAAGTGGTGATGTGGTTCAAATGATACAGTGCTAGACGTGAGCAAAAGAAGTTGAGTGTGATTCCTAGAAATGTTGTTTGATGATACTTTTTGTCCTATTCATGACAGATAAAACTTTCACTAACTTATGTTATGTGTTAGTATAATTACTTCATTTGATGAAATAGCTAATATATATTTTTTACCTTTCTGAGAATATAATTTTAATGAAATAAACTGTAAAATTATTCATATGTGAAAAAAAAGAAGAAGTTGAGTGACAGTGCTGAGGCCCTGACTTCAAGTCTCAGTATTGCCCACCCACCCAAAAAAATAAAGAAAAAGGAGAGAGAGGGGGGTGGGGAGAAGAAAGAGAGAAAGTAAAAAAAGGAAGGAAGGAAGGAAGGAAGGAAGGAAGGAAGGAAGGAAGGAAGGAATGGTCAATGACCTGTTTTTCTTACCTGTAGAGAAATGCCCCAAACATCTAGAAATTCAGGTTGGGGCAAAGATAAAACAGCTATCTGTACATAACTCAGCTGCCACATCTCCCCCCCCCCCCCCCCCGCCTGTCTAACCCTGAAAACACCCATGAAGTCAAGGAGCTGTGTAGGTCTCTCTCCCTTCAAGAGCACCCACACTGTATTAGAGTATGTCCTTGTCTGTCTGTCTGTCTGTGTGTCTGTCTGTCTGTCTGTCTGTCTGTCTGTCTGTGCCTTTTTTGGGGGTCTGGTTGTCTCTGCTTGCCTGCTTGCTTACTTACTCCATAAAAACTCCACCAGAGTGACTCCTCCAGAAATTCTTATTCAATGATCGAAATCAAGGGTCCTAAGGGAAGAGTCCCTACATGGAAGGGTAAAAAGTCACTAACCCTCACCTGTGTTTGGTGACAAGAAGAACTCCATACCAAGAGTCTACCTTAATACATGAGGGCAGGGCAGGGAAGGAATAATTTATTCAGGTGATCTAGTCAGTCACAGTAATGGGTCTCTGGTTCCCCGTCCATGTCTCCCTCTGTGTGTGTGTGTGTGTGTGTGTGTGTGTGTGTGTGTGTGTGTGTGTGTGTGTGTGTGTGTGTGTGTGTGTGTGTGTGTGTGTGTGTGTCTCAGATCTAGTTGGACTTGTGGATCTCTCACTCGCTCTCCCTTCCATCTCTTACTCTGTGTGTCTTTCCACCGGTCTCTGGGTCTCTGTCTCTCTGTCTGTCTCTCCTGTGTCTCTGTCCTCTCCCCTCCCCCACCCCTTGCTTTTCTGTGTGGACTCAAGGAAGAACTGTGTTTCAGG
>NW_027203038.1:75000-90000 GCF_024711535.1 Dipodomys merriami
CGACCCGTCGGCGACAAGTCACACCGGCCAACGGCGGCGGCCGGAGGCGGCGGCAGGGACCCCGGGAGGCGGGCGACACCAAACCCAACGCACGCGAGCACGCTCACGCGCGGACACCGCCGGCACAGAGCGGACGGGGCCAGGCACGGGAACCGGGGTCGCGACGGGCACGCGGCGGCGACACGCCGGGAGAGCACAACGCCCCGGATCCGGGACCGGGGCGGGGGACGAAGCCACACGGCTCGAGACGGAGGAGACGATGCGGGCAAGCCTCTGGCACGGCGAGCAGGAGGGAGGCGCGGGAACCCGGGACGACATCGCGCAGGCACGCGAGGCGGCGCCCAGCGGGAGGAGACACGTCACGCCGGCTTCGGGCCCCCGGACGGCCAACTCCCGAGCGAGGGACGCACGCGGGAATCTCACCGCCACCGCCCCCGTGGCGTACCGGCGGTCCCGCTGGCAGGAGCCCTCGCGTCGTGAGCAAAACCGATCCGGGAAGACCCTTCAAAAGCCACCGCCGCCGCGACGACGTGCCTCCCCCACACCGGGAGAGCAGCCTCACGAGCCGAGCGCCGTCCCCCCCACCAAGAGAACACACCACACACGCCCAACTCGACCGTCCGCCGGTGGCCGGCCACCAAGGCCAAACCGGTGAGGATCGCGGAAGGCTGATGCGGGTGAGGAGGGCATGCCGGAAGCCCAATAAGAGCAGCGGGGAGGGTCATCGGGTCGGGTCACCGGGGTGAGAGGCGAGCGAGCGAGCGAGCGGCCACCCCCCCCCACGGGCGGGTGGCGCAGCCGCAAACCAGCGGGGAGGTGAGACCTTTCCGGGCACAGCCGGCACGCCAGGGAAACGAACGCGGGATCTCACCACCCCCAACTCCTGGGCGGTCCCGCGCAACGCCTGGGACACCGAGCCGGCCGACCAGCGGACCGGAAACCCCCACCGCGGCAGCGGCGGGCCCCCCCAAAAGAGGCCCGAGAGGGAAAAGGCAGCTCGCACACGCCTCAAAGACCCCGCGAGCGCCCGCGGAGCCACCCGCGCCAGCAGGGCCCCACCGCACCCATCCACACCGCCGGGCACGGCACCCATCATCGACCGCCTCTTTTTTCGGCCGCGTGAGCAAGGGCCCACACACACCGGGATCCTCGGCTCCGGAGGGCCAGAACCCCCCCGAGCGGCACACCACCACGGGCACGGCGGCCCCGGAACACCGCGGGGCCCGGCGCCCGGCACGGCGCCGTCGTCGCCAACGGGCGGCGGCCCACACAGACGCTCGGGAACAGCGTCGCCAGGGGCCGGAGGGGGAGGGGGACGGGACCCCCCAAAAACCCCACGGCACCCCAAGCACGAGGCCGGGAAGCCACACACCACACGCCCTCGCATCGCGACCCAGCACAGGCTCCAGGCTCCGCCACTCGACACACCGCGCGCGAGGCAGGGGCGGGGACGGATCGGGAACGTCCTCCACTCACCACACCAGACGACGGCCCGGGAGAGGCCCCGCGGGACCCTCCCCCAGCTCGGAGGGGGGAGGCGCGGGCACGCAGTTACCAACGCGGGCAGCCACTAACGCTCAAAAGCGGGACAGGGAGCGGCAGGGCCGCGGGAGCCCATCGGGGGCGGGCCCCCGCCAACCCGGCAGCGAACGCCGCCTCCCGAACGAGGATCGCTAGAGAACCTCTCCTCACTCTGAGGGTGGCCCGCACCCAACCCCGACGGGAACCCCGCCGGGACCAGCACACATCAAAGGCGTCCATCTTTCCCACCACGGGTGGCAGGGAGGGGTGGGGCGGGGGGGGTCTGCGGCAGCAGCAACACCAACCCTGGTCGGTCGGCCTTGCCGTGCGGGGCCAGAGCAAGGTCGCGCACACGGGCGGGAAAGCCCGCACAGGCCCGGCTCGCCTCCCACTGCAACATCTCAGGTCCCCCGGTGCAACAAGAGCCAGGTGACACGGCAGGGAAGACAAGCCAGGACCAGGGCCGGCAGCTCATGCGGGGAAGCCACCCGCCCGGTGCAAGAAGGGAAGAGCGCTCCTCCTCTGGGGAACCGCCTCGACCCCCCCCCCAGCAGAGACGTCAATCTCTGCGATAACTTTTTTTTCTCACTCGCACAAGCCCCACAAACCCAAGGACGGCCGGGACACACCACGGGCAGCAGGCTGGCACAAGGCAACGGACAACGCCGGGATCGGGAACGACACCACCACTCAGCCTCAGGCACCTGAGAGAACCGACCGGGAGCGTTCCGGGAGCACCGCAAGAGGGCAGAGCGCGAGGCGCGGCTTTTCACACCACACAGCACGGGCAAGCACGGAGCACCGACCCTCCCTCTCCACGGAGAGAGCCGACCCCCGTGCCGATAACGAGTCACGGGAAGAGAGGAGCAAGATCAGGGGCGCCCCCCCTCCTCCAGCGTGTACAAGTCCCCGACCTCACGGCGAGGGCAGGGAGAGCGCAGCCGGACCCGGTTGCCGCACCCCTGCCTCCCCGCACACCACCGGCGCCGGCACGGTGGGACGGTGAGGGCAGGGGCCCACGGGCAGAACGAGAAGAGCGGTCCCATTCGCCATGAATGTCCGTCCCTCGCCTGGCGCAGCTTAGGCCCGGGCCCGAAGGAGATCGCAACGTCACCACATCAATCACACCGAGGGGGCGGAGAAGACAGCCACACGGCACTCGGGAGGCGGTGGGGCCCAGGAAGCTCGGCTCCCGAGAGGGCCAACAGCCTGGGATAAAAGCGTAGCCAGGACAGACAACCTTTCGTGAGTAACGAGCGAGGTAAAAGGAAAAAAAAAAAAAAAAAAAGAAAAGAAAAAAAAACTTAAAAAAATAAAAAAATAAAAAAATACCACGGGCTTCAGCGTCCCTGGCGCTCGGGATTACCAGGACACCTCCGCCGGGCACAGAGCCGAAAGAAGCTAGAGAGGAAAAAAAGAAAAAGAAAAAGAACCACGGACAGCGCTCGGGAGTAGCGCAGGTCAGCGGCCGACCAGGCCCGCCATCGGGAAGCGGCAGGTCGGGGGAGTTGGAGCTAGGGGCGATAGAAAAAAAAAAAAAAAAAAAAAAAAAAAAGCCACGGAGGTCGGACGAGCACGACGGCAGGACGGGGATGCCGCACACGCACAGGCAAGGCAAGGCAGGACTCGCCCCCCGCCTTTTCCTCCTCAAGCCGGCCACGGCGAGGGAAGCACACCGCGCGGGCCTACCTATGCACCCCAGGCAACCAACCACTCTCCTCCTCGGCGTGCCGAGGCAAGGGCCAGAATCCGGCACCGGGAGCGGGGGAGAGATCAAGGACGACGGGACTCACTCAGCCACCAACCAACCACCACCACCACCACCACCACCACCACACCCACGAGCCACCACAGGGGCAAGGCCTGCTCAGGGCAGCGGGAGCCCGGGGTGCGGGGGGAAGGGCAGGGGGACCCGGACCGGGAAGAGACGGGAAAGGCCCGGCACACAGCATCCGAGAGAGCCCCAAAAGACCCGCTGACAGCCACCGGGACACAGCATGCCAGCACCCTCCTGCAGGTACAAAATCCTCACGTCACCACGCCAAAACCAGCTGGTCACGCAGGGGCGACAACTCGCTGGCGACAGGGACCTCTCGGAAACCACATCGGGGACACCTGTCCCCAACACGTCCCCAACAGAGCCAGACACGGAACTCTCAGGGACAGCTGGTCGACCACATAAGGCGAAGACAGACGAAGAGAGAGGGCGGGAGCGGGGTCAGGGGACGCACCCGCCCCACTACCCCGGGTGCGCACGGGCTCACGGCACGAGCGGCACGGGGAGCCTTCCCCCGGCAGACGCGAGGCACCCACTCCGAGAGGCACCCAGCCACCACACCCACACCGCGCGGGGTCGGTGGTGAGCGCCCTGCCGCCAGCACGCACACACGCGGGACTCCCGGGCTCGGGTCCCCGACTCCCGAGGTGCTCCCTCCGCCTCGACTTTTCCCCTACGCAGGGCCCACCGGGCAAGTCCCCGCCATCGCGCACACCGCAGACGGTAGGTAGGTAGGTCCCGGCCCCGAGGCTCGCCTCGGCCGTGCCCACGGCTCCTCGCGCCGGAGAAGTCTGTCCTCCGGCCTCCGGGGCCGTGGAGAAGGCCGTGGAGGAAGGCCACACGGGGCCGGCGACCCAGGCCCTCGCGCCCGGCACGCGCCAAGCGCTCACTCGGAGGTGACTCCGACGACCATCCTATGTCGGGGAGGGGCGGGGTGTAGGTCCCGGCCCCGAGGCTCGCCTCGGCCGTGCCCACGGCTCCTCCCGCCGCAGAGGTCTGGCCTCTGGCCTCCGGGGCCCGTGGAGGAGGCCGTGGAGGGAGGCCACACGGGGCCGGCGACCCAGGCCCTCGCGCCCGGCACGCGCCAAGCGCTCACTCGGAGGTGACTCCGACGACCCTCCTATGTCGGGGAGGGGGGGGGTGTAGGTCCCGGCCCAGAGGCTCGCCTCGGCCGTGCCCACGGCTCCTCCCGCCGCAGAGGTCTGTCCTCCGGCCTCCGGGGCCGTGGAGGGAGACCACACGGGGCCGGCGACCCAGGCCCTCGCGCCCGGCACGCGCCAAGCGCTCACTCGGAGGTGACTCCGGGGAGGGGGGGTGGTCCGAGTCCGGGCCGGGACCGGCCCCACCACCTAGCGGCTCACCCGGGGACCCTTTCCCCCGACTCCCGAGACGTCCCTCGTACTCTCCTTCTTTCGCCCTCAAAGACCAGAGTCCAGGGAGGGGAGGAGGACAAGGCGTCGGGCCCAGACAGAACTACGGGAGGGGAGGAGGACAAGGCGTCGGGCCCAGACAGAACTACTGGTCGACCCGACCAAGCCGCCACCCCCGGCACAGACCGGGCACGGAAGAGAGAGCGGCGACTCACGGCCCCACCCCGCGCTCGCCTGCGGGCGCAAAGTCCGACAGAACAGCCGCCCCGGCGCCACAGCGACACCACGGCGACAGTCGCGCCCGGCACCCGGTAGAGGCCGGGCCTCCGCCCGGCTCGCTGCCGCCAGACCTCCTCCTTCACTCGCTCGCTCGGCTGAGAACGAGGGGACTGTCATATCAAGGCGGACGCCAGGGGGAGCACGACAACCGCCTTCCAACGACCGACTCCACCGAGCCGCCGTACCCCGGATCGGCGCGCGCCGGGCGGCTCTGAGCTCCGGAGACACAGAACACGGAAACGAATCGCCTCACTCCCCACCGCCACGCACCGAGAGGCACAACCTAGGTCAGGACCTGCAGCCGGGTCCTCTCTGCGACCTCACGAACGACACCAGAGCCACCAGAGACCTAGACCGAGATCGAGCCGCCGCCGCCGCCGCCGCCAGCGACCAAAGTGAAACCAGGAACCAGGACGGGAGTCGCCCGAACGGAGCGGCCCGAACCCGAGAACCGGGAAGTCGGGATCGGTCCCAAGCAGGAAGGGGCGGCAAAGACGGCAGGCCTGCACCACGAGAGAAAACGAACCGGCCACCCGCACGACCTCCGCCGCCCGTGGCAAGACCCCCACCCCCACCCAACATGGCCAGAAAAGGGCAAGTGAGCGCTCGTCCCACCGTCTGCCCGCCCGTCTTTTTTTTTTTTTTTTTGGGGGGGGGGGTGTTTGTACGTTTTGTTTTCTTTTTCCCCCAGATGGAAACCAGAAAGAAACAACAACAACAACAACAACAACAACAAAAAACTCCCAAAGATGGGTCGGCTCCAGCAAGAGACGAGCCCTCGGGAGGCACCCCGCTCACTTGTGAAAGTCCGCCGCCCGCCCGCCCCACAACACGCTCCCTCCCCGCGCCCCCACCCGCCCCCCCCCCTTCACAGGCAGGGAAAGGGCAGGGGGAAGGCCAGAGAGAGGTTTCTTCTAACACAGAGAGGGTAGGTACACGTCACGCACACAGGTCTGGAAAACCACGGTGACAGCGCCATGGGAAGCGTGAGTCCACTCACCCATCACTAAATGACAGGAAAGCCAAACGAGAGCCGCTGGCTGGGCAGAAAAGGCCTTTGACAAAATTCAACATTCATTCATGCTAAAAGCTCTGGAGAAAATAGGAATAGAAGGAACATTTCTAAAAACAATAAAAGCCATTTATGACAGACCAATAGCCAATATTATACTTAATGGGGAAAAGCTACAACCAATTCTCCTAAAATCAGGAACAAGGCAAGGATGCCCACTGTCTCCACTCCTCTTCAATATAGTCCTAGAACCCTTAGCCAGGGCAATAAGGCAAGAAAAAGACATTAAAGGGATCCGCATAGGGAAAGAAAAAGTTAAACTATCCCTTTTTGCAGACGACATGATACTATACCTCCACGATCCCTAAAAGTCCATCCCGAATCTCTTAGAAATCATAACTCTCTTCGTCAAAATAGCAGGATACAAAATAAACCCACAAAAATCAGTTGCCTTCCTATACACTGATAATGTACAGGAAGAGAGGGAAATAAAGGGAGCAACCCCATTCACAATAACCTCCCGAAAAATAAAATATTTAGGAATTAACCTAACCAAAGATGTAAAAGAACTATTTAATGAGAACTATAAAAAGTTAAAGAAAGAAATTGCAGAAGACACTAGGAAATGGAAAGACCTCCCATGCTCCTGGATAGGCCGACTTAATATAGTAAAGATGGTAATACTTCCAAAACTAATATACAAATTCAACGCAATTCCTATTAAAATCCCAATGACGTACATCACTGAAATACAGAAAACAGTCCAAAAATTCATATGGAACAACAAAAGACCTAGAATAGCCAAAACAATTCTAGGGGATAAAGACAATATGGGAGGGCTATCCATGCCGAACTTCAAACTCTACTACAGAGCTATAATAACAAAGACAGCATGGTACTGGCACAAAAACAGACCCGAAGACCAATGGAACAGAATAGAAGATCCAGAAATAAATCCACAGGCCTACAGCCAGCTGATATTCGACAAAGGAGCCAAAGACATACAATGGAAGAAACACAGCCTCTTCAACCGCTGGTACTGGGAAAACTGGGCAGCCACATGCAGAAAACTAAAAGTGGACCCCAGCCTATCACCATGCACCAACATCAACTCAAAATGGATTAAAGACCTTAACATTAAACCTGAATCTCTGAAACTACTGCAGGACAGAGTAGGAGAGACACTTGAACTAATAGGCACAGGAAGGAACTTCCTGAACAGAGTCCCAGGGTCACAACAAATTGGAGAGAGACTCGACAAATGGGACTACCTTAAAATAAAAAAAAAAAAAACAAAAACAAAAACAAAAAAACAGCTAGACTTTTCTAATAGGCTCTGCCACTCTCTCTGGAGCAGGATTCGGGGCATGAGGCGATGAATCTGAACCCGACACACAGGTGTTGGAGGGTAGAGGCATCTTCACTCACATGCCTGTGGTGGAGGACCTGGACCCGAGTGTGGCGGTGCACAGTGGGTGTGGGTGTGTGTGTCTGTGACTCTGTGTGTGTGTGTCTGTGACTCTGTGTGTGTGTGTGTGTGTGTGTGTGTGTGTGTGTGTGTGTGTGCGCGCGGGGCTGGGGGGAGGGCAGGTAGGGAACCCTAGGAGGAAAGACAGGGAGAGACAGACGAGGGGCCCCGGCCCAAACAGAGTGGGGGGGTCAGAGGGGCGATCCTATCTCCCGGGGGGGGGGTGAAGCATGGTTAGAACCCACAGGCCCGGCGGGCGTACTTCTCTTTGGAGTTCGCACTGGGAACATATGCGGGCAGAAGCGCCCCAGCACACACATCGCATCGCAGACGGGTAGAGAGGCAGAGCCAGGGGGTCAGGCATGGTAAACACTCTATTCCGTCAACACACACACACACACACACACACACACACACACACACACACACACACACACACACACACACACACACACCCCTTAGGGTGTGTGTACAATATCCACAAGGTAAAAGTTTATTCATCCATTCCCCAAAGAAGAAGAAGAAGATTATGTCAGTTACAGGGAAGTAGATGGATGGACTGATGGACTAGGAGCGGGGGGGGGGGGGGGGGGCAGAGGGGGGGGGTGCCGGCGGCGGCGGAGAAGAACCTAGAACAGGTGATGCCAGGGGAAGACAGACCGGCGGAGAGACAGACAGACCGACCAACCAACGGCACCTGTTTTCTCTCCTACGTGGACGCTAGACCTAAACTATAACTGGACATGGTAAGCTACACAGCACTCCGGGCAAACAGAGTGTGTGTGTGTCCCCGTGTGTGTGACACACATACTGTCCTTTTGTCAGAAGGTGTAACTTCTCTGAGCATTTAAGATATTGCAGAGAAGACACAAGACGTAATATCCGTAAGTGGCACGACTGTGAACGTATTATAACAACCGGACGTGTGAGGACCAAAGCTGGAATTAGGAGGACAGAAATGTACCTGTCCTCACGCTTTGGGTCATGATCACAAGTACATTTGGTTTAGGATCTTTCAAAACACATCGATGTATCCTTCTGGACACGATGGTCTAGGACCACACTAGTCAATAGCCACTTCAAAGCCAGATCCGCGGTTGGATACGTTTCAATTGGCTTATATTGCATCCTCCAATATTTTTCTCTTCTTTTTATTCTACCTTCTCACTAAAGATCCAGTGGTATAAAGCTACTTTTATTCTCTTAATATTCCATAACTGAAGTGATCTGCTTTGTTTTGCAGCTTTCTCAGCTTAATTCACTGAGGCCTATTTAGTCACACATGATGAGAGGTCCAGAAACATCTTTGGGGCCACGGATGGCTTTTGTAAAGTCCATTTGGGGAAATAGCAAATATAATCTACCATGTCCTAAAATGTAACAGATTATCTCTATGGGGCCGATAGAAATATCCAGATGTGCCCTGTCAACAGCCAGTTATTTTAATTTACTTAAGGGAAATCAAGTGAATAAAAGTCTATATAGTTCAAGAAATTGTATTCTGATACCTATATAAAAAGTTTACCTGAGTGGGTGAGGACATTTGCATGAAATTTCACCTAGGGCAGCACTTGATATTTATAACTCTCCCTAAACTATTGCATTGCCTGTTTTCCATTTTCTTGGCACTCCTTTAGAAATGTTCCCGTCTCAATCTTTCACCCACTGCAGCCGTGGGACCCTTTTTCATAATACGGACGTAAAGACATTTGTGGTACCGTATATAAATTACAACCGTAGGGGCTGGGAAGGTGGCTCAGTGGTAGAGTGCTTGCCTTGCATGCCTGAGGCCCTGGGTTCGATTCCTCAGCACCACATTAAGCAAAAAGAAAAAAGCCGGAAGTGGCGCTGTGGCTCAAGTGGTAGAGCGCTAGCCTTGAGCTGAAGAGCTGAGGGACAGCGCCCAGGCCCAGAGTTCAGGCCCCACGACCGGATCCAAAAAAAAAAAAAAAAAAAAAAAAAAAAAATTACAACCGTAAATAAACTGGTACAGTTTGCTCGTAAGACATAATATCCAAACGAATTCCGTGTCCAGAAAATAACGAAAAAAAACACCCCCTGCGGGCCCCCCTCTCCCTCCGCTCGGCCCTCCCTTCAAGAACATTTCCTTGTTTGCTGTTGTTTCGTTTTGTTTCGTTGTAAATAAATAAAGCCGCAGAAGAGAGCCGGCGATACCTCATCGCTACTCTCGCGAGAGTCTCTCGGACTCTCGCGAGAGTCGCCAGCCCCCGCCATCAGCACCGAATCATTCCCTGTCACTCCACACGGTGTCCAGTAGGTGGCACCCCAAAACAAGGAAAAAGAACGTCAGGCCCAAGATCGATCAAGACACTTAGGAAGGTCTTGTGAGGAAGGAACACCTCCCCCTACACACACACACACACACACACACACACACACACACACACACACACACACACACACACACACACACACACACACACACACACACACACACACACACACACACACACACACACACACACACACACACACACACACCCCAGCACATCCCCGCCCACACAGGTCATGAATGGCAAACCCCTATGGCACAGAGAGACAGACAGACAAAACACATGGGGTGTGGAGAGAGACCGGAAATCAAAAACAAAAACAAAAACAAAAAACATTTTCCTGGCTTGACCTATGAATGGGCCTGGGCTGGCATTCTGTCCTCTGGGCCCTACAGTCAATCCATGGCGGTCGCTCCTCTCTCCTCATCACTGTAATCCTATCTGATATTTGCCAGAGCCGAACGTGCAGTGGGGACACTTTGGTTCATCGATCTAAACTAGGGCCCGGGGCGGAGGGGGTGGTGGTGGTGGAGGGGAAGCCTAGGAAGTCTGTTGCTATAGTTGGTGGCGGCGGCGGTGGTGGTGGCGGCAGTGCAAAGTGTGTGTGGGGGGAGGGGGGGACGTAGATCACATGCTGCCATGCGTGCCTGTGCCTGTGTGGTAGGAAACAGCAGCAAAGATCAAGGGGTGCAGGGTGTGTGTGTGCACGCCCCAGTCAGTCCTGGGGCTTGAACTCAGAGCCTGAGTGCTGTCCCTTGGCTCTTGTGCTCAAGACTGGCACTCTGGGGCTGGGAAGGTGGCTCAGTGGTAGAGCGCTTGCCTTGCATGCATGAGGCCCTGGATTCGATTCCTCAGCACCACATAAGCAGAAAAAAAGCCGGAAGTGGCATTGTGGCTCAAGTGGTAGAGTGCTAGCCTTAACCTGAAGAGATGAGGGACAGCGCCCAGGCCCAGAGTTCAGGCCCCACGACCGGACCCCCCCCCCCCCGCCCCCGCGCCAAAAAAAAAAAAAAAAAAAAAAAAGAGACTGGCAGTCTGCCATTTGAGCCAAAAACTCCACTTCTGGCCTTTGGGTTGCTTAATTGAAGACATGAGGCTCACCAAAGTGCAATGCCTATATACCTCTGATCATATAACAAGAAGTCTTCCCCTTTCTTTGTGTTTGTTATCATCGATGTTATTTTGTTTTCTCTTCTCCCCCCCCCCCATTGTTTCTTCCTTCATCTATTTCCGGGAGGGGCAAGAAATGGAGGGACCCAGGATGAAGAAGTGCAACAGTGGCACTCACTAGACACTATGTTGACACACAACCTGTGGGTGGGGAACAAACAGAACTTGAGGGAGGGAAAACCTGTGAGAGAGCCAGGGAAGGGGTGACATTGTCCAAAAAAAAAAAAGTACTCTTTTTTAGGGGGTGGGGGGAGATGGGAGGGCAGGAATGGAAACAAAGGAGGAGGCAACAATGCTTGATAAGAAATGTACTCATTTCCTTGCTCGTGTCATTGTAACCACTCTGTAAGTATTTTCACAATTAACACAACTCATTAGCCGGGCGCCGGTGGCTCGCGCCTGTAATCCTAGCTACTCAGAAGGCTGAGAGCTGAGGATCACGGTTCAAAGCCAGCCCGGGCAGGATAGCGCCCAAGCCCAGAGTTCAAGCCCAACGACAAAAAAAAAAAAAAAAAAAAAACTTATTAATTAAAAAAAAAATGTACTCTTCCTACCTCACTTATGTAATGTAATCTTTCCTATCCTTTTTTTTTTTTTTTTTTTTTTTTTTTTTTGTCAGTGGTGGGTCTTAAACTCTGGGCCTGGGCACTGTCCCTAAACTCTTCAGCTCAAAGCGAGTGCTCTACCGCTTGAGCCACAACGCCACTTCCGATTTTCTAGTGCCTCATTGGAGATAAGAGTCTGGTGACTTTCCTGCCCTGCCTGGCTTTGAACCGTGATCCTCAGCTCTCAGCCTCCTGAGCAGCTAGGATTACAGACGCGAGCCACCGGTGTGGGCTGGCATACTGTAACCGTTCTGTATGTCACCATTTCCCTAACAATTTGTAAAAAATCAAAGGAGAGAGGGAGGGGGAGATAACAACCCCTCACGCCTGAGAAGTGAAACCCAACGGGCTTCTAACCGATCTGAGATTCTTTGAAGGTTTTTGCGATGTTAATCACAATCACAAACACAGACGGACAGTTTCTCCAGTCACTCCTTAAGAGGAACGGGGAACAGGGACAGGGAGAAGAGAGGCAGATCCTGGCCTGACCTAGGCGGGAAGATGGAGGGGAGACAAGACTCCTGAACTCCTTTTTCCCCTCACTCTCCTCCGTCCAGAGGGTGGGAGCTTAGGGGTCGGCCACGGGGACATCCCACGGTCACAGTCATGCCTCCCGGAGGGGCAGAGGGCAGAGCACAGGCAAGCATGCCAGCTTCCCCGCCCGCCCCTCCCATTCTGTCCCTGGCGGGCTTGGGCGGGAGGCATACTAGTGGCAGCGGGCGGGTGGAAGTAGTCTGACAACTCCAGCTTGCAGGAAGTCAGTGGCTGCTGGTGGTAGGCAGGGAGGGTCCCAGCAGAAAAAGACCAGAGAGAGCGCGCGCGCGCAGACTTTTCCTGCCCAAGGGCAAAAGAGGCCACTTTTGTAAAGACGGGGAGGGGGAGGGGAGGCTGATTCACTCACCCCCACCCCACCCCGCGCGCTAATGAAGTTACAGGAGCTGAGGGCTGGCCGCCCCACCCCCCACCCCGCCGGGGTGTTTCGCAGAGGACGCAGGGCGGGTCGGGGGTGGGGGTGGGGTGGGCTGGTTTAAGCCTGGAGCCCCAGTCAACTCAGGAACTCCAGGCAACGTTCCTTTGTCTTGTAAATGTCGTCATGGCAACGACTTAAGCGCCCTGGCGGAGGGGGGAGGGTGGGGGGGGGAGGAGAAAGAAGAAGAAACAAACACGCCCACCCCAGCAGGCCTGCCTGAGTTGAGGCCTTGAATTTCAACCTCAGTAGGGCCACTAAACTAATAAAAATCGTTGTAAGAAACTGTTGACGGAGGACCCTCGGGATAGGATGATTAGGCTGTGTACCCGTGAGGCGAGGTGGCCGTGTGTTCCAGCTTCGTGCCAAGAGGTTGCCTTATCTCGGCCTATCTTCCTTCCCAGAATTGAACACAGAGGCAAGCAGGATAATTTCCAGGGGGAAATGAGGCCTGGGAAAGCACCACCAGGAATTCAGAGACAAGACAGCCGGACAGCTTCCTAATGAATGGCTCCACACATCCTATTTTCTTCACTTTTCAGTCCCTCATAAACGAACAGTTATTAGGAAAGAAAACTAATAGGTGGGGGTGGGTGGTGGAAGGGAAAAGAGCAGCTCCCTTCCTCTGAGCTTTTGCACAAACAATGAGTATACTGCGGGAACGGAGCCAAGAGTTTCCTCAAAGAAAGGAGGAAACTTACACCGGGGAGGGAAGTAAATTTTAAAAAGAAACAGAGCATGGGTCAAAGCACCCCCCCTCCCCCCCATGCATGCATGGGAAACCAACAGAATCATCTCTTAAACCCTACTACAGGCTCAAGGTAGAGAGTTTACTTTGTTTCTTTTCCTTCTGTGTGTTTTCAAGGTTTCACTTTCATTTCTGGGCACATAACCATTGGGCCTTGCCTCGGTGGGTGTTTCTCCCCCTAAAAGTATCTATCCTGTCTTTTGGGTCTTACTGTGTGTGAGTGTGTGAGTGTGTGAGTGAGCGAGTGAGTGAGTGAGTGAGTGAGTGAGTGAGTGAGTGAGTGAGGCAGCCAGGCAGCCAGGCAGCCAGGCAGCCAGGCAGCCAGGCAGCCAGCCAAGCAGCCAGCCAAGCAGCCAGCCAGGCAGTCAGTCCAGAGATCTAATGTCTCCCCTATTTTAAACGTACCTTTTGCATATGTGAGAGAAAACACACGAAACTGGTTTTCTATAGGAACATATATGTGAATACATTCACCATGGAGTGAAAAGATAGAGTCGCTTCCAAATGATATGTACAGCAGAACACCAACACATCGAGATGACTTCTGCAAGAAGCCAAGGCCCACTTTTGAAATCCCATAATGAGGAAGCCTCAGTCAGTGGCCTGGTTTGAGTCCAGGCCTCCACTTAAAAACGACCTTTACTTTGTGTTTTTATTTTTCCCTGTTTTCTTTTCCTTTCTATGACCTCTCCCCCCAACGCCCCAACCCCTTCCCTCCATAGGTCTCTCTTTCTCCTTTTCTTTCTCTGTAGTTTGAGCCCGAGAGTTACTTAATTCTCAAACTTCTGGGTTTTCCTTAGATCTGGTAACCTGTTGGACATAAAAATTTGGGAAAGCCTCAAAACAGTCACCCCCACCCCACGAAAAATAATCATGCTTGTCGCCAAAAGCTGTTAAATGAGAAAACAGTGGTCAAGTGAAGCAAATGAAGGCTGTAATAGCAACCATGTTTCTAGACTACTGTACCAAGTTTTTTTTTAAATATATATTTTTTAAATATATTTTTATTGTGAAAATACTGTACAGAGGGGTTACAATTACATGGGTAAGATAATGAGCACATTTCTTATAAGCATTGTAGCCTCCTGCTTTTTTTCCCCTTCCCATCCCTTCGTATCCTCCCCCCCCCCCGCCGTCCCCCCACCAAAGTTGTAAAGTTCGTTTTTCGACATAACGACTTGTATATCTCATTGTTTCAATGGGTCCTCCTGTAACCCTGTTTTAACAATTTGTTTTTTCCCTTCCCCTCCACATATATCAACACCAGGATTTTTTTTTTTATTAAGCAAAACAACTCAGTTATTCAGCTGTGAGTATGTCCATACAAACAAGATGCAGGAGCCTTCCATGCTGGACTGGCCAAAAAAGGGGGGAGAGCTAGGAAGGTGGCTTAGTGGTAGAGTGCTCGCTCCCCTTGCAAGCATGAGGCCCTGGGTTCGATTCCTCAGCACTATATAAACAGAAAAGGGGAGCAGTGGCACCCTGTGGCTCAAGTGGCAGAACAGTAGTGAGCCTTCAGATGAAGAGCAGAGAGACAGCACCCAGACCCAGAGTCCAAGCCTCACACCCGACGACAAAAAAACTGAAAATAATAAATATATATATGTTTGTATCACACTACATATAAGCATAGATAGATATATATGTATGTATGTGTATAAATATATGTGTATATGTATGTATATGCATGTGTGTGTCTGTGTGTGTGTGTCTGGAGAGAGAGAGAGAGAGAGAGAGAGAGAGAGAGAGAGAGAGAGAGAGAGAGAGAAAGCCAGAAGTGGTGATGTGG
>NW_027203038.1:112500-115340 GCF_024711535.1 Dipodomys merriami
ACGGGCGGCGGCCCACACAGACGCTCGGGAACAGCGTCGCCAGGGGCCGGAGGGGGAGGGGGACGGGACCCCCCAAAAACCCCACGGCACCCCAAGCACGAGGCCGGGAAGCCACACACCACACGCCCTCGCATCGCGACCCAGCACAGGCTCCAGGCTCCGCCACTCGACACACCGCGCGCGAGGCAGGGGCGGGGACGGATCGGGAACGTCCTCCACTCACCACACCAGACGACGGCCCGGGAGAGGCCCCGCGGGACCCTCCCCCAGCTCGGAGGGGGGAGGCGCGGGCACGCAGTTACCAACGCGGGCAGCCACTAACGCTCAAAAGCGGGACAGGGAGCGGCAGGGCCGCGGGAGCCCATCGGGGGCGGGCCCCCGCCAACCCGGCAGCGAACGCCGCCTCCCGAACGAGGATCGCTAGAGAACCTCTCCTCACTCTGAGGGTGGCCCGCACCCAACCCCGACGGGAACCCCGCCGGGACCAGCACACATCAAAGGCGTCCATCTTTCCCACCACGGGTGGCAGGGAGGGGTGGGGCGGGGGGGGTCTGCGGCAGCAGCAACACCAACCCTGGTCGGTCGGCCTTGCCGTGCGGGGCCAGAGCAAGGTCGCGCACACGGGCGGGAAAGCCCGCACAGGCCCGGCTCGCCTCCCACTGCAACATCTCAGGTCCCCCGGTGCAACAAGAGCCAGGTGACACGGCAGGGAAGACAAGCCAGGACCAGGGCCGGCAGCTCATGCGGGGAAGCCACCCGCCCGGTGCAAGAAGGGAAGAGCGCTCCTCCTCTGGGGAACCGCCTCGACCCCCCCCCCAGCAGAGACGTCAATCTCTGCGATAACTTTTTTTTCTCACTCGCACAAGCCCCACAAACCCAAGGACGGCCGGGACACACCACGGGCAGCAGGCTGGCACAAGGCAACGGACAACGCCGGGATCGGGAACGACACCACCACTCAGCCTCAGGCACCTGAGAGAACCGACCGGGAGCGTTCCGGGAGCACCGCAAGAGGGCAGAGCGCGAGGCGCGGCTTTTCACACCACACAGCACGGGCAAGCACGGAGCACCGACCCTCCCTCTCCACGGAGAGAGCCGACCCCCGTGCCGATAACGAGTCACGGGAAGAGAGGAGCAAGATCAGGGGCGCCCCCCCTCCTCCAGCGTGTACAAGTCCCCGACCTCACGGCGAGGGCAGGGAGAGCGCAGCCGGACCCGGTTGCCGCACCCCTGCCTCCCCGCACACCACCGGCGCCGGCACGGTGGGACGGTGAGGGCAGGGGCCCACGGGCAGAACGAGAAGAGCGGTCCCATTCGCCATGAATGTCCGTCCCTCGCCTGGCGCAGCTTAGGCCCGGGCCCGAAGGAGATCGCAACGTCACCACATCAATCACACCGAGGGGGCGGAGAAGACAGCCACACGGCACTCGGGAGGCGGTGGGGCCCAGGAAGCTCGGCTCCCGAGAGGGCCAACAGCCTGGGATAAAAGCGTAGCCAGGACAGACAACCTTTCGTGAGTAACGAGCGAGGTAAAAGGAAAAAAAAAAAAAAAAAAAGAAAAGAAAAAAAAACTTAAAAAAATAAAAAAATAAAAAAATACCACGGGCTTCAGCGTCCCTGGCGCTCGGGATTACCAGGACACCTCCGCCGGGCACAGAGCCGAAAGAAGCTAGAGAGGAAAAAAAGAAAAAGAAAAAGAACCACGGACAGCGCTCGGGAGTAGCGCAGGTCAGCGGCCGACCAGGCCCGCCATCGGGAAGCGGCAGGTCGGGGGAGTTGGAGCTAGGGGCGATAGAAAAAAAAAAAAAAAAAAAAAAAAAAAAGCCACGGAGGTCGGACGAGCACGACGGCAGGACGGGGATGCCGCACACGCACAGGCAAGGCAAGGCAGGACTCGCCCCCCGCCTTTTCCTCCTCAAGCCGGCCACGGCGAGGGAAGCACACCGCGCGGGCCTACCTATGCACCCCAGGCAACCAACCACTCTCCTCCTCGGCGTGCCGAGGCAAGGGCCAGAATCCGGCACCGGGAGCGGGGGAGAGATCAAGGACGACGGGACTCACTCAGCCACCAACCAACCACCACCACCACCACCACCACCACCACACCCACGAGCCACCACAGGGGCAAGGCCTGCTCAGGGCAGCGGGAGCCCGGGGTGCGGGGGGAAGGGCAGGGGGACCCGGACCGGGAAGAGACGGGAAAGGCCCGGCACACAGCATCCGAGAGAGCCCCAAAAGACCCGCTGACAGCCACCGGGACACAGCATGCCAGCACCCTCCTGCAGGTACAAAATCCTCACGTCACCACGCCAAAACCAGCTGGTCACGCAGGGGCGACAACTCGCTGGCGACAGGGACCTCTCGGAAACCACATCGGGGACACCTGTCCCCAACACGTCCCCAACAGAGCCAGACACGGAACTCTCAGGGACAGCTGGTCGACCACATAAGGCGAAGACAGACGAAGAGAGAGGGCGGGAGCGGGGTCAGGGGACGCACCCGCCCCACTACCCCGGGTGCGCACGGGCTCACGGCACGAGCGGCACGGGGAGCCTTCCCCCGGCAGACGCGAGGCACCCACTCCGAGAGGCACCCAGCCACCACACCCACACCGCGCGGGGTCGGTGGTGAGCGCCCTGCCGCCAGCACGCACACACGCGGGACTCCCGGGCTCGGGTCCCCGACTCCCGAGGTGCTCCCTCCGCCTCGACTTTTCCCCTACGCAGGGCCCACCGGGCAAGTCCCCGCCATCGCGCACACCGCAGACGGTAGGTAGGTAGGTCCCGGCCCCGAGGCTCGCCTCGGCCGTGCCCACGGCTCCTCGCGCCGGAGAAGTCTGT